>NC_043005.1:59876753-59919253 GCF_006345805.1 Octopus sinensis | reverse complement strand
GAAGTTATACTTATAGCTTCATTCAATTCCACAAAACATAGCATTCCGTTGGTGCTTATCAGATATTTGGAGCAAGAATGGAGAATTTGAAAAAAATTCTACGTGTTTATGCCTCTGTAGGTCAACTTGAGTCACGAAATATATATGCTGAGACCAATTATCATTTCCCTGTGCATAGAAAAATCATGTGCTGCTGTTAACACACACACACGAATATATATATATATACATCATTATAATTATAATTCGAAAGAGATGCTTCTGCTATTTCTAGCTGATACAGTGACCATGTACGGGTTTCTCCGACAGCTTTGTTAACATTTCCAATGACGGTGAGTGTTGTAGATAGTTGTTTCGGAAACAATTTAATCATAGAATATTAGCGTTCACTTCTTTAGAACCGTTAAGTTAAATACGTCTGTACAAAGGCAATGTGCCTGGGTACGGAGTAAATGCAATATAGAACACTATTCTCTCATCTTTGCATTTGACAACCAAAATGTTTCTTATATCTAGTTACAAAATATCTACTGATCTTCAAATATTATCATCTAATATATACAGAATTGGACGTAACATTTTCAGAGCACTGTTCTCTTATCTCTTTTATTAAGTTTTTCACCAATACTTGATATGTAAAAGAAAAAAATGTAGTTTTTTTAGAATTAAATGAAATTCAGTCTTGAAATTAGGAATACTTTATCAACTCTCCGATTATAATACTAGATTGGAGACAACTAGAAGTGATTATGTTTATCAATGGTGCTCTAAATAGGGTTGTCATACTGGATAATTGTTCTGTTATCGAATTTGAAAATTGCTCAAACATTATAATTCGAGATAAACGTACTCTATGCAAATATATCTACTCAGACTAGTTACTATGTATTATATCTCTGGGCATATGTTTCTTATCTTTCCTATAAATTTCGTTTACATTTTTATGAGCATCACCAATGAATGCAAATCTTTGTATACAACATCACTTAGGCCAATTGTAAATAAGAACATTTTATGTACGTATATACTTTCTATGGGGTTTTTTCCCCAATAGCACCCTCGAAATACAATTTTAGAGTGCCATTCAAGAAACCGAAAGATTTCCAAATAATCTATTTGGTAGTTTCGAAATTTAATTACTTCCAAGAAATATTTCCTTAGTTTTCTATTTAAAAAATAATGAAATATTTATAAATGTAGCAAAAGAATCGCCTGGTAATAATTGATTTCGATGACACACATGTTATAGGGAAAGGAAGTTGTAATGAAATTCCGTTGGTAACTACATCAGGAATGCAGATTATGCATTTCAGCCCATGCTTTTCAGCAATAAATTTACATCTTGGATCTAACATGCTAAAGGAATAATGAATTTATTCCAGCTCATCATTAGTGCATCTTATTTAAATCTACCTCATCAAGTCAAATGTACATTTCTACCGTCTTCACCATAAATAGCAGCAATATTTTTGTACTACTACTACTACTACTACTACTACTACTACTACTAATACAACTACTACTACTACTACTGCTACTACCACCACCACCACCACCACTACTACTACTACTACTACGACTAATACTACTTCTAGAAAAATACTTCTCCAATATTAAATTGGTCGCTATTTTTTTCCATCTCACGCAGCACTTACATCAGTACAATTAGAATGAGACTTAGTTTGTGTTTGACACGAAATTAGATAAGATATCCATGTATGAGATTCATATGTTACTCTTGTTTGTATATAAAATTGGAAGTCACACCATTCTGTTGCACTGACTTTCAATAGGATGCTCTCCAAATCCCTTTCTTTCGCATTCTGTATAACTCTGTGCCAATATTTGTCTCATGCGTCCTTCATTTACTAAAGTAAATGCATCCTTGCTTTTGCATCTACTATTCAATCTCGCCTTCGATTTATGATGAAAGCCATACAAGTAAAATAGTTATAAGAGAATCAGCCTAGTAATGCGTTTTCGTTCTCTGTTAATCTATGATGGTGCAACTAAAACACCAAGTTACAAATATTAAACCTCAAAATAAATATATGATTGTTCAAAATAAAAACTTATAAAAACATAATTTCGAAAACTTGTCATGCATGATATCTCTGATCTCGGAATGATACTTCCACATACAAAACTTACATGAAAAGCGTGGCTGCGTAGTGAGAAGCTTGATTCCCAGCTACATTGTTCCGGGATCAGTTCCACTGCGTGGCACCTTGGACAAGCGTCTTCTACTATAGCTTTGGGCCGACCAAAGCCTTGTGAGTTGATTTGGTAAATGGAAACTGAAAGAGGCCCGTCGTATGTCTATACCTATATCTTTCTATCTATACCCCCCTCTCTCTGCACAGGAAAACACGCACATACACACATATATATATATAATTTAAAGTTAAATAGGTATTATTGTTATTATTATTATTTAATAAAGTGCCTAGCACGTTTGCAGCGTCGATCTGGCAGAAACGTTAGCACGCCGGGCGAAATACTTTGCAGCATTTCGTCTGCCGTTATGTTCTGAGTTCAAATTCCGCGGAGGTTGCCTTTGCCTTTCATCCTTTTGGGGTCGATTAAGTAAGTACCAGTTACGCACTGACGTCGATATAATCGACTTAATCCGTTTGTCTGTCCTTGTTTGTTCTCTCTGTGTTTATCCCCATGTGGGTAGTAAAGAAATAGAAATAGGTATTTCGTCTGCTGCTATATTCTGAGTTCAAATTCCACCGGGGTCGACTTTGCGTTTCATCCTTTCGGGGTCGATTAAATAGGTACCAGTTACACACTGGGGGTCGATATAATCGACTTAATCCGTTTGTCTGTCCTTATTTGTTCCCTCTGTGTTTAGCCCCTTGTGGGTAGTAAAGAAATAGGTATTTCGCCTGTCGCTACGTTCTGAGATCAAAATCTGCCGAGATCGACTTTGCCTTTCATCCTTTCGGTGTCGATGAATTAAGTACCAGTGAAACACTGGAGTCGATATAATCAACGAGTCCTCACTCCACATATTTGAAGCCTTGTAACTCCTGTAGAAAGGATTATAAGTTTCTTCTCCTTAAAAGAGCAACATGCGAGTTGAAAGTATATATTAGTAGACAGAATACGGTGATACGAACCTTTATTTCTTGGCAGCATCAATTCACTTGTGTGAACTTAAAAACTTGCCTAAATAAATATATTTACACATGCATATCAATACTTTAAATTTGTTCTTCTTTGATGCGGTTTTAAGCATTGTCTCTAAAGTGGTAAAACATTTATTCATTTTATGGCATCTGTGTGACTCCGTCAGCTTTTACTTAATTATCGAATATACTGACTCAATTCAGGATATATTCACAGTAAAATGGTTCTTAATGTTTGAAAATTTATGCTGCAAATTTTACTTCGAAAATGTTTTTTATACAAAATATTGTGTGGTACGTAGTGTTAATTTTTCCAGCTTATACTAACAGCGGAAGCAATTAAATGACTCAATAGATATTGAAGCGTAATAACTGTTGAAGAAGATAGCTAATGGTTCACAGTGATTATTTTATTTTGTTGTATTGCTCCACGTTTAGGTACACTTATATATTAGCCATAAGCTGTATCATTAATGATTTAAATATAAAGCTCCGTAAATAATGCGGGGGCAAATATATTTTTATAATTACTAAAACAGTTGTTGCACTTCATACCATTTTATTAATTAGCTGAAGGAAATTGACAAAACATAGTTTACTATAATATTTGGCAGACTGTAAAATTGTACTATGGCCTAAGAATACACGTTGTAAAACAGGAAAAATTGTGTCTCAAGTTCTCATAATTACGTGCGGCTGCTCTGCTCATCATGCTTATTTTGCAATAAAGGTTTATAGCATTAGATGTAGTTAATATCAGTGTATGATATCAGCTTCATTACCAAAAACAGCGTAGGATGTTGATGACGTACTCTGATGTAACACGACTGGCTGTAAAGATAGACCTCAGAAAACATGTGATGGAAATCACATCAATGGAACCAACTGCTACAGAAACTTACTTCATTGCCATGAAGTACCTGAAAAGGGAAGCTATAAGGAAGTGATAAGCGTTATGCTAACTCAAATAATTATGTAAATAGCTACTTCACAGATTACCTGAATGAATTGTCAATCGGAAAATCAATGAATTGAATGTAAATAGACTCCAGTTTGGTTGCAGTAATGAAGGGGATATTGATCGTTTAGGAGGAGGTATAAAAAAAACTCCCCGGATTAGTTATGATTAATAACAAAAACTTAAAATTTCTAATATCATCTCCTTCGAAATATAGTCACCTTGCGCAGCAACACACTGGTCCCTTCGTCCCTACCGTTCTTGGAATCCAACCTGGAAGTCGTTTTCCTTAAGCGAGTCAAAAACCTTCGGCGATTTACTCTGGATCTCGACAAAGCTGTTAAAACGGCTACTTGTGAGCTACAGTTTCATCTTGGGGAAGGGATGGAAGTCTGCAGGTCCTATATCAAGCAAATAGGTGGAGTGCGGAAGCGATACCATGTTGTTTCATGAGTCCGAAGAGCTCAATTACAGCGTGTATTGTCATCGTGAAGAATTCGATACATTGCCTTCAACAGATCCGGTCGCGTTCACTGAATGGCTTCCCTCAAACGCTTCAACTCTCGACTGACGGTGTGGCCCTGAGGGACGAATTCTCGATGCAAAATACCGCAGATGTCGAAAAACAATATGAGCATGCCTTCTTCAGTCGTAGAAGTGAAGGCTTCTTGCACTGTGACGACTGACGTTTCGTCTCAGATTGTTACCTGTAGACCCAAATCTCATCACCGATGACCCTCAGCATAAAAGATGTGTCATCATTGGCACGCTGACGGGGATCAGCATGTGGGGTTCAAACGTAGTAGAGACACGCCACATGCTCAATTCAGATGTTAGGATTGACTGAAATGTCCCATATGATATATCAACATCATCATCAATATCGTTGATTGTCCTCCAATGATCCTCATACACAAGCTGATGAAAGTTGTCCAAATTCCCTGAATTGGAGCTCCTAAGAAGCCTTTTAGGTAGCTCGTCGTCTTTCATTGAAGTTCTTCCGCTTTTGACGCTCACGTACAACTCGAAAGATGGAGTGTGACACATTGTCTCATCTCCATAATCTAGCTGAGGCATGCTGAATGTCTTTGTAGCAGATTCCCCAAGTTTAACGCAAAATTTCACGTTGGCGTTGTTCCAACTTTTTATCCACTATATAAATTGCAGTCTACGGCATACACATGATCACGAAAACGCAAATTTTAGAACTTGAGAAGTAAACATAGGGATGTCATTCGTTCAGCACACTGCCTCATGAATGTCACTGGTGCTCTACAGAACTAGTCCATTAACGTTTTAATACCACCTCGCATTTGTTACGAAAACAGCGAACTATTTTGAACCGAATGCATTACTACAGAGATTGTCTTACTATACGTTTGTATTTATGTATACATATATATATATATATGAATTAGAGAAAAACCACTGTTATGCAATTCAATGACAGATGTAAACCAAATCATAAATAAAAAATAAAATATATTTTTTTAAACATATAACTAGATCATAAAAAGTACAAAAATGAATAAACACTATATAATAAGTAAAAAAACTACGTACGTTTCATGGCTATAATTTAAATTCGAATTACAATTAAATTTAAATTTAATTGAAAAACAGTTCAATTTAAACTTATGATCACTCTTTACGTCAACAATAATAACAATAATAGTTAAATAAATAAGCAATTCGAATTATACAATATTTCTTAAAGAAATAATATCATGAATTTTCTTATAGAAGAAATTCCATTAACTAAATTTGAAACTTAAAACATTGGGACCAGTTGCCTACAATACATTTATTATGTTAAATATTTCAGGTAAAAAAAAATAGAGTAAATAGATAGGAAAATGTATTTATCTGTGAAGATATAATTTAGCTTAATAAAAAAAAAACATTAATAAATTATAACCTAGCTATACTCTAATATTTAATTACCAAACAATTTTACAAAACAATCACTCTTAATAATTTTAGATGTTAGTTTACATAAAATATAATAATTATAAAATCATAAATTTATATAAAAGTACGTATCTAAATTATAATAAACAAATATATTCATTAATAATCCATATTTTTCAATCAATAAACATATAAATAAATTACTTAAATATATATTATAGATATCATTCCGAAAATATTTATGAAATAAAAAGTAAGAAATGAAAAATTTTAAAGTAAAACTATATAACTTATCGTTTATAAAATTATTTGCGAAAAAAGTACTGATTATGTTTATTATTATTATTATTATTATTATTATTATTATTATTATTATTATTATTATTATTATTATTATTATTATTATTATTTTTATTATTATTATTATTATTATTATTATTATTATTATTATTATTATTATTATTATTATTATTATTATTATTATTATTATTAAATTTAATAGTACTAGAAATATAATAAGAACTTTTATTTTATAATTATTATATCTGAACGTAAATTGTAAAATATCAGTTTGTCACTTTGTGATTTAGATTTTAAAAATATTTTAGTATAACTAAAAGTTCTTATTATATTTCTAGCACTATTAAATGTAATAATAATAATAATAATAATAATAATAATAATAATAATAATAATAATAATAATAATAATAATAATAATAAAAATAATAATAATAAACTTTTTTCGCAAATAATTCTTTAAACCTGAGTGTGAATATATATATATATATACATATATATATATATATATATATATATATATATATATATATATATATATATATATATATATATAGGGTGCGGTGAATAGACTATCATCTAAATTATGCAAAAATGGAAATAACACTGACATCTCAATTTACCAGATAGATTTACCAAAATTACATAAAAATATCTAAAGAGTAAATTTGTGGAATAAATCACCATTCAATTCAACCACGGCCTCCAGACAGCTTCGGAATCTCCTGCAACTCTTCTAGAAGGCCTCTTTGTTTATATTGGTGAATGTTGCCATAATCCTTTCCTTCAGTTTCGTCTTTGGTGTTACAAGAGGTTTTGTTGGTCTCTCGCTCAACAGCACCCCACACATAGTAATCAAGTGGGATTGCAGTCTAAGGAGATTCGTGGCCAGATGTTAGCAGCAATGTGGTTGCAGAAATTCTCTGACAGCCACGACTGGGTTTTTCTGCTTGTGTGACATGGTGCAGAGTCATGTTCCCAGACATAAGGTCTTCCATCAGCCGCCTTCTACACCCAGAGCAGTACTACCTCTTCCAGCACTTGATGTAGGCCTCTTTTGTGAGTGCGAGGCAGTGTTGGAAGATGAATGGAGGAACATGTCATCGTCACTAGTGATCACTCCAAACAACATGATGTTGACTGTATGCTTGATTGTTATCACTCTCGGTACATATGCTCAGATTGTACTGACCTCAGATTGACACCCCAAAATTCTGAAATGTTCGTATTGGAGCTTCTGGTGTGAATGCCAAGCAGTACAGCATCGCGTTTGCATATTTATGGCAGAGGAGGAAATTGCGTCACATTGCGGTCTTGCTGACAGACAGTGCCCAGCAGACCCTACTATACTTTGTAGTCGACAAACTCAACCAATGCACATGCAAGATATTAAAAATATAACATGGCGACAAATTACGCATCGCACACTTTATATATGTATGTATATATGTATATAAATCTATATATATATATATATATATATATATATATATATATATATATGCATATATATGTATATATCTATATGTATATCACGTGATCACATGACCAACCAGTCCATCAGATGTAGTTACACATCGCTGGTCACAATGCGTTCGCATTGTTTTAGCCTTCGAATGACGCCACCCCGCTGGCTAAGCGAGCAGGCCAACAGAAGAAAGAGTGGAGAAAGAGTACAGCAGGGATCACCACCCCCCTGCCGGAGCTTCGTGGAGCTTTTAGGTGTTCTCGCTCAATAAACACTCACAACGCCCGGTCTGGGAATCGAAACCGCGATCCTACGACCGCGAGTCCGCTGCCCTAACCACTGAGCCATTGCGACTCCATATGTATATATGTATATGTATATATATATATATATATATATATATATATATATATATATATATATATATATATATATATATATATATATATATATATATATATATATATATATATATATATATATATATATAAAATATTATTTGAGACAAAACCACTATTTTGCAAAACAAACAAGGAAAGACTTAATCAATACATAAAATTTAATAAATAGTCAAAAAAACCGCCACTACAATCGTTTCTTGTCTTGATCGACAATCTTCAGGTGGACTTCCAATCTAAAAAATCAAAATTTTAAAATATAAAAATAATACTTTTAAATAATTAAAGTATAAATGAAAAAATATAAGTATATAATCCATATATAACCTATATATAATCCATATCGAAAATATAGACTAATTACCACGAATTCCCTAAAAAAACCATGATAAAACAAAACTCTTAAAAACATATAACGATAAAATCTCCCTTTGCTAAACTCTATAACAAACCTATAATGTAAACCCCCTAACCTAAACATTCACACACAAATACACACACGTAAACCACAGACTCACGACTTATACACATACCTATACTAACTTATAAACCTCAATATACACCAAAACCCACTCCCTCCCCACACAGACAAATTAACACATACATCCCAAAACCTAAATAACAAACCCATATACACATTCACACACAAAACACACACTCACACGCAAAACACTCACACACAAAAGATACATATACTCCCTCACATATACGCCTATACATACTCACTAAACTCGACATATACAACAATACTTACACACCCACAAAAAACATTATATACATTTATGAGCTTTAACTCACCTTAGCATCTCTAACAAACAACTTGCAGTAACCCAATCCCATTCTCTATGCCTACCTCACTACTACACTATTCCATTCACATTCCAAGCAACGCTAGTCCACCACCCGGTTATTCACGTGGCAAAACGAACACCACTCAAAAATTATGAATGAAACAATGTAAAAAAAAATAACCAACACCTAAAATAGACAAAATACCACGAATTACCTAAAAAAACCATGATAAACCAAAACTCATAAAAGCATATAACGATAAAATCTCCCATTGCTAAACCCTATAACAAACTTATATAGCAATCCCCCTAACCTAAACATTCACACACAAAAAACCCACACGTAAACCACAGACCCAAGACTTATACACAAACCTATACTAACTTATAAACCTCAAAATACACCAAAAACCACTCCCTCCCCACACAGACAAATTAACACATACATCCCAAATCCTAAATAACAAACCCAAATACACATTCACACACAAACACACACGCAAAACACACACACACAACAGATACATATGCTCCCTCACATATACGCATATACATACTCACTAAAACTCGATATATACAACAATATTTACACCCACACTCATACAGATAAATAAATTAATTATACAATTAAAAACTCACAACCAATCTCATATACATAAACACTCTTATGAAAACAACACCCATCCGCACGGATGTGTAAGTGTATCTCCGGTGTATATGTTGAGGCTTATATGTAGAGTTGTTGAAGGGAACGTCGTTGAAATTGTGAATGAATGGGTAGAGTTGGGAAATGTAACCGGGTGGTGGACTAGTGTTGCTTGGAATTTTGAATGGATTAGGGTGGTAATGAGGTAGGCATTGAGTATGGGTTACTGTAAGTTGTTTGTTAGAGTTGCTAGGGTGAGCTAAAGCTCATAAATGTATATAATTGATTTTTCATGATAGTTTTTAAAGAATCCATTCATAATAAATTTTTTTTAAGTAGCGTTGGTTTGCTACGTGGAAATAGTTTTTAGTTCCATTTATTATATTTCTCCATTCATACTATGAATGACGTTTACTTTCTATGGCGCGTATTCTTTTTTTTTTTACATTAGTTATTTCCATGGTATTTATCGTTATATGTTTTTAAGAGTTTTGTTTTATCATGGTTTTTTTAGGGAATTCGTGGTAATTAGTCTATATTTTCGATATGGATTATATATAGGTTATATATGGATTATATACTTATATTTTTTCATTTATACTTTAATTATTTAAAAGTATTATTTTTATATTTTAAAATTTTGATTTTTTAGATTGGAAGTCCACCTGAAGATTGTCGATCAAGACAAGAAACGATTGTAGTGGCGGTTTTTTTTGACTATTTATTAAATTTTATGTATTGATTAAGTCTTTCCTTGTTTGTTTTGCAAAATAGTGGTTTTGTCTCAAATAATATTTTATAATATTTTACTATAAAATTGGATTTAATCCTAAATCTGATTTTTTTTCCCTGTAAATTTGGATATATTCCCTAATATTTATTATTATTATATATATATATATATATATATATATATATATATATATATATATATATATATATAAAATAAGAGAGTGGTCACTATATGGCTCACTCTAGCACCAGTTAATCCAAAAGGTTTCAACCACAAAAATACATGTTTCTCATGAAAGTCAGTACGATTGTTAGCTCACACGGACAGGGCAAATAAAAAATAACAAAAATACAGATTATTTTGGGACAATTGTTTCGCTATTAATGAATTAAATGTAATTTTACTTACAAAAAAATCCACTTGTAGCTCGTCAGCCAAAACTATCTGGATGAAATCCACTCAATCACACGCCAGATTTTACCATAACGATAAATACGCGTGTCGTTCAATTGATTACATCCGACGTTATAATTCAAATGCCCCAACTAAATTATGCTACATTTATTTCTAAATGCAGTCTTTGTTTTCCGTGAAAATTTGGCGCGCTGTTAGTTGGGGCATTTGAATTATAACGTCGGATGTAATCAATTGAACCACACGCGTATTTATCGTTATGGTAAAATCTGGCGTGTTATTGAGTGGATTTCATCCAGATAGTTTTGGCTGACGAGCTACAAGTGGATTTTTTTGTAAGTAAAATTACATTTAATTCATTAATAGCGAAACAATTGTCCCAAAATAATCTGTATTTTTGTTATTTTTTATTTGCCCTGTCCGTGTGAGCTAACAATCGTACTGACTTTCATGGGAAACATGTATTTTTGTGGTTGAAACCTTTTGGATTAACTGGTGCTAGAGTGAGCCATATAGTGACCACTCTCTTATATTTATTTTGTAAAAATATTATAATATATTATAAAATATTATAATAATCCAGGTTTCTCGGAGCACTAGGCCACTTGGTGTTGAATAGATATACTATTAAATTAGTATCTAATTCTCTCAGCCTTATTAATTAATTATAATTATGCTACATTTATTTCTAAATGCAGTCTTTGTTTTCCGTGAAAGTTTGGCGCGCTGTTAGTTGGGGCATTTGAATTATAACGTCGGATGTAATCAATTGAACCACACGCGTATTTATCGTTATGGTAAAATCTGGCGTGTTATTGAGTGGATTTCATCCAGATAGTTTTGGCTGACGAGCTACAAGTGGATTTTTTTGTAAGTAAAATTACATTTAATTCATTAATAGCGAAACAATTGTCCCAAAATAATCTGTATTTTTGTTATTTTTTATTTGCCCTGTCCGTGTGAGCTAACAATCGTACTGACTTTCATGGGAACATGTATTTTTGTGGTTGAAACCTTTTGGATTAACTGGTGCTAGAGTGAGCCATATAGTGACCACTCTCTTATATTTATTTGTAAAAATATTATAATATATTATAAAATATTATAATCCAGGTTTCTCGGAGCACTAGGCCACTTGGTGTTGAATAGATATACTATTAAATTAGTATCTAATTCTCTCACCCTTATTAATTAATTATATATATATATATATATATATATACATATATATATATATATATATATATATATATATATATATATATATATATATATATATATATATATATATATATATATACCTGTACATATTCATGCATGTATCTGTATGTGTGTGCATATGTTTATACATGTATAGACACAATTTTATCTCTCTTTTCTTGGTGTGGAGGAACTGGAGAAAGCTAATTGCCTATGAGTACCTGTACATTATGTTAAACTAAGTATGGTTTTAACCCATACTTAGATTATAGCAATAATGTACAGCAAAACATCGATATTTATTACCGTTACAGCTCTGGGGTAGACAGCAACTTCAAACAAACATCTGTTCATATGCTTACAATATTATTTGTCTTTTCTCCAAGCCTTTGCTACTGTTTAAAAGATTCGTATTGAAAAAAGATCTGAGTTGTAAGGTGGATGTAGTTACTTTCCTTCCAACCATGAACACAGCAAAGATTCAACAATCCACCAAGATAATATACTTAGTGTATTAGTTATTTAGTTATTTGGATCATTTAACATAACACGCATGTATGGTATTGGATATTTCCGATGCAGTTTTAATCTTTCTTGAGGTAAAATAATAACATAGACTTTGTTATATAACGGTTACCTACTGCCAAACGAATGTACAAAGAGATATAGTATTATCAATAACATAATGAGACTCATCCAAAGAGCTAGTCGTTACTTATTCGAAGGCTTCCTAAACAGTGACAGTTCAAGCCTAATTATGCGAAGACGCGTTGTTTAGTGGTTTGGGTGGTGGGCCCACGATCGTAAGATTGTGGTTACGATTCTTATACCAGATGACGCATTGTGATCTTGAGCAAAACACTTCATTCTACGTTTCCCCACTCCACTCAGCTTGACAAAAGCGAGTAGTCCTGCGACAGACATGTGTCTCGTCCATGTAGGCAATATTTACGCCATGAAACCCGGAAACTGGCCCTTATGAGTCGGCATGACTCCAGAAGTTAACTTTACCTTTACTTAACCCCAAATATCCCACCATCGTCTTAGAAATGGGACGACACTTTGAATAATGTATTCATACACACATTGTACTTCAGAAAAACTGAGTTTGCAGAGTATTTAGTGATATATTCGCATACCTAGATGAGCCCGTGGTTAAACAAGCACAACAAATACTAAGGATATAATAATACATTTAGAATTTCTAGATTTTAGTAAGTTTTAATTGCTCTCTCCTCCTCATGTGATCACCAAAACACAAATTTTCAACTTACGAAATGAACACAGCGATGTCATTCGGCACACTATTTCCTAAAAGTTAGTGCCAGCTCTCACTTGCACACAACCGTGCGCTATTTGTTGGCGTGCTGATGAACTAGTCTAGAAAGTTTTTCATACCGCCTCGTACATATAAATATCTATCTATCTATCTATCTATCTATCTATCTATCTGTTTTTTTTCTTTTTACGATCCCTTTTAATCGAAAACCTACCCCACCTTTTTTTTTCCCCCAGAAGTCCTCTACGGGACTGTCACGTTGTGTTGACTTTATACAACCACTATATATATATATATATATATAAATACATACACATATGCATGTATATATATATATATACATATACATATACATGCATAGTTATGTATTTGTGTGTGTGTGTGTGTATAGATGTATATATATTTGGTACATCTACTGACTATATTATTTGTAGTGGTTTTTCTTCTATACTAGATGTATAAAATACCAGAAAATTCCATGTACTTCTTTTCTGGTAATATGCAATTCCTAAAGTATTATATACCCGCATGTGAATCTAATCAGGAGGAACCTAAATGCAAATGACTATGTCAGCATAGCAAAGGCATTTACAAAAGCATTCGTTTATCATTCATTCAAATTAGATTAGTTTAATATCGTTTTGTCTCCCACTCAGAAATAGCTGCTATACTATAAATGTAAATTTGGCTCATTGTTTTAAAGCACAACCATCGACCAATGGAATCGTTTGTTTGTTGTCGTTTTTTTTACATTTAAGCAACTCATAGGAGTCTGTTGCACGAAAATCGAATATAATTTATAAAACAACGATCAAAATTCTTTACAAAATAAAAGTAATAATTGACAGCTCTCTCTATTTTTAGTGTTGACCGAAATAATAGGAAATAGTTTTGTAAGGAACTTCATTGGATTGAAATTAAATATTCTGTCACATTTTAAAACAAAGAAATGTTTTAAAACATTTATAATGGCATCTTTTACGTTTTGGTTTTATTTGATAATTGCCAAAAAGAGAATTTCTTCATGGGTTAGCTGAGAGAATTACAAAGACACTATGAGCCTACATTAAATTTTCATATAAGATGAGATTTATTTCAATTAAGATTGAAAAAATAAATTATCTTTTCCATGTTAAACATGCTAAATATCTTTTTACCTCTATCACTGTTTTTCTATAGAAGAAAAATTTCATGAGAGACGCCAGCACTGCTGCAACGACACTGACTTTTTTTCCAAGTTGAATAATAATACCTTTTTTTCTTACACCTATAGCGCCGCACCTTATATAGCACAATACATCAGTCACCTTGCCTATCGCATAAACACTCGCCCTTCTAGGTTTGTCTCCTCTTACCTTCCAACCATGCAACTCGACAACTTCACCATAACCTTCATCGCATTTTCTTTTATTGGACCACAGTGCCATATATTCGCCATCTCTATGCCTAATTTGTCGCTGTATTTTCCTTACAATAAATCTTAGGTCACAAGTCGAGTCGCAGGATGTGTATTGTGTTATAGGTAGCGTTCAAGTTTACTCTTTTCGTTATTTCAACCAACCGCCACTCCGCTCCAACGTGTCTCTGTATTCTACTGTATAATTCTTCTCTGCACACTGTCTTTATAATTGGCCAGTCTTTAAAGTTTCTCATTCCTTTCAACCTTGAACTTGTACACTTACCTTTTCTTGGCATTTTCCTCACTATGACATTCTATTCCTATTTCCATCCTCTTTGGTTTACTTCAGTATGTTGCCAATAGCCTCATGTACCCTGCATTCCGACTTTTCCTCCACGTTCCCTCATCTGACCCGTAACACCGCCCACACACTGACTTGGATCATGCTATAAAAGTTGACCATAGTTTACTTTCATCCGCAAGGTATAACTTGCACTCTACTTATGCATCTACCCACAGTACTCATACCACCTCCCACTCAATTCACGCCCTTTCGTAAACTTATCTCCTCGATCCCTACATATCACTCCTTTACTTCCTTCGCTTTCTCTTCTAAAGCTTCGCACCCTGCGCTTGAAAGTTTCAATATTGTTCCTCTTAGACCGATAACTATCCAAAGGTAGGATATTTCCAAATCTTATTTTAAATCATCTCACTGCGTGTTTATATGAAATTTTTATTGTACGCAAATGTAAGTTGACAGCAATTTCTGCTTTTGTGACTATGCCCTGTATTTTGTCTATATAAAATAACTATGTATTGCACCTAGGTTACCTCAGCATAATTGATACAAAATCCAATAAATAAGAAATGCTTGCAATTTCTCATCTGTTGCAATCATCAAAAGAGGCATTAGTCATCTTTAGTTGAACAATTCTTCATACGTAAAAGTTGATTATCAATTACTTAAGTGTAAATAATTGCCCCGAGATCACAAATACTCAGATATTCTATAATTGGTGTGATTGTTTAGTTGACGTTCAACATTCGTAGGATCTGTTGTGTTTTGTTTTTATTGCGTCTGTCCTGCAGCATATAATTCATAAGATTCACAGCGCAATTGATTGTAGGGAGAAGTTGTGATCGCATTGAACGAAGCGCATTTATTACCAGTAATAGCCATAAAATTGCTCTATTAGAGATCGTGTAACTTTTCTCTAATTCAGATCAAAACAAGAAAGAAATGTATTATTATGGCTTAAAAAGAATTCATTCGATAATGTTTTGAAAGAAAATAATGATCTTTCAAGCTGAACAAAGATAATTTAAAATCTTTGAAAATTCAGTTTCTGGCACTATGTACAGTTATCCGAAGTTACACATTAAATTACATGTAGTCAAATCTTAGCAAACATCTGCCAAACCAAAACAATTATTGCTTAAGACTCGAATTATATATAATAGATATGTTTCATATAGTTATTGATAATGTATAGTATAACACATTGTACATAATAACCTCAGTGTAATTTGTCAAAGATTTAATATCATTGCATATATAGTCTTTCAGTTGCACTAGTTCAATTATATTTAGTGCCAATCACGTTATAGTAAGCAATGCCAATGTTTGTTATTCTTCTTTAGCTCTGTTGTCCGTTCTGATTGAGCCTGACATATTGACTTATGATTAAAAGTGTTCCAGCTTTGATTACACTTGCTATTTATTTATCTACGAAGGCATTTAACAATGTGTTCCTTCGTTCAAAACGCAGTGTAAGATCTGGGGGAGATTTGATCGCTATTTCTAGAAGTTTCGGGGGATGACGTGTTTGATCCTTGTATTTCTAGTTGTAGCTGCTGTGGAAGTAAAACAATATTTCTAGACCATTCTTTTTCGAAGTTATACTTACTTATCCTCTGGTTCTGTTGAGGTCATGTGCAATTTAATATATTGAGTTTACCCTTAAACTGTTACTCTTCATATCCTGAACACGCTCAGACTTATTCTCCTTCTGCTCCCACGATTTTATATAATTTACAATACATTATTTGCATTATTTACACTTGACGAATATTTGTCTCATCTTATTGTTGTTAACACAACGTTTCGGCTGATATATCCTCCAGCCTTCATCAGATGCCTGGGCAAATTTCGAACCTGGGTTCTCATTCCTAAGGTATTTTTCGATGTTATTATTACTAATATTATTGATGATGATGATGATGATGATGATGATGGTAATGATGATGATGATAATAACATCGAAACATACCTTAGGAATGAGAACTCAGGTTTGAAATTTACCCAAGACACCTGATGAAGGCTGGAGGGTATATCAGCCGAAATGTTGTGTTAACAACAAAAAAGATGCGGACAAATATCCGTGAAATGTAAATAATGTACATAATTCATCATCTGTTAAATACAGAACTGTATAATTTACAATGTTATTCACTTTGTATTTAAATTCGTTTCTTTACAGTCTTCCAAACATAATTTTTACATCTTATTATGAGCTGGCTTGTTATTCATTTTGTTACAATCCATAATTCTGCATAATTTAGATGCATTTGTTGTAACCTCGACAATTCAGACTCAAGGATACTCTACATTATACAGTTGAACTTGACTCAAGTGATTCCTAAACATTTCTTGCAGCTTCGTAATGTTATTACAGATGCTATTGTCAGAAATGTTAAATTTTGATAATATATTTCTCATTTATTTAGCATCTGATAGTTTTAGGTATAGTTGCATATAGCATTAATATAAATGATTAATATGTTGTGAGTTGCTTGTGGCTCTGTAGAATTTAGTAACTCAATATAATCCAATTATAGACATTGTCTACTACCTTCAGCACGAAAACCAGCTGAATAATTCTTAGTGAATGGTAAGTCAATATTAATCATTATGCCAATCTGAAACATTTATGAGAGTACTCATTTGTGTGCTAACAGGGATATATTTAGGAAAATATGCATATATAAAAGAAGAGTACACACACACACACACACATATATATATATATATATATATATGTATGTATGTATGCATGCATATATGTATGTATATATATATATGTATGTATGCATGCATATATGTATGTATATATATATATATATATATATATATATATATACATATGTATATATATATATGTATATATATATATATATATATACATATGTATATACATATATATATATACATATATATATATATGTATATATATACATATATATATATACATATATATATATATATATACATATATATATATACATATATATACATATATATATATACATATATATATATACATATATATATATATATATATATATATATATATATATATATATATATATATATATATATATGCTATGTTCCATGTCAAAGTGTGTTTCTTTTTCTGTTGGTTGCTAATTATTCAATCTAGCATGCTGAATGGAGAAAACAGTAGTTGCATTTATTGTGAGGAAAAATGAGAAAGAATGTAATAAGGAAAGAAAGGAAGAAAGATAGATAGATATATAGTTGGCTGTGGGATTAACAGAGGGAGATAAATCGAGGGAGAGTCAGAAAGAAAAGGAAGCAACGAAACGAGAGTAAGTTTAGAGCATAGTAAAGTATAGAGAGGGACAGAAGAAAGAGATGAAGATAGATGAGATAAGAGAGTAAAGAAATAATAAAGAAAGATATAGCGGTAGAGAGAATATTCATGTATGATGTCAAAGTAAGTGGCAGCGTGTTTGGAAAATTAAGAGAAGCTGTTAAACAAATTTTAATTAGAAAAATGGAAGTAATAGAAATTAACGATATGCTTTATTTGAAAATCACTACAGTTTTTTTTATACAATGTTACACCTGATAATGATTACACAGCATCTTGCCAGTGTACTAAAGGTATAAGAATGTGTTGAAAGAACTGCAGTGATTTCAAATGAAGAAAAACCTTTTTTTTCTATTTTCTATTATCAAACAATATATATGTATGCATATGTGTGTGTATATATATATATATAATTGTGTATCTGTGCGTGGAATGGTGGTGCATAAGAGGAGCTTATAAAATAGAAAAGAAAATGAGAAGAGATAGAGGAGAAAAAGAAACAGAAAAACTATGAAAAAAGGAGCCTAGGTGCAGAGCACGAAACAATATACTTTGAATATGATATCTGCGTAAACATTATGTAATTATAAAATGAAAGGCAAGACAACATGGGCAAAGTATAACGAATAACGTATTAACTTAAGGTTTCAAAGAACGCGAACATAGATATATACACCAATTTCGTATTACCGCTTTGTACTCGATTGACGCTTCGTACTGAAGCATATGAATAATGACTTCTAGTACCCGGTTATTGGCATCTTAATGTCTAAGCGATATATGAAAACAAATAGATACGTAGATAGACAGAGGGATTGACAGAAATATATGTAGATATTCACTGCATAATAGCACAGATAGTCTTTATATCTAATTACATCTATAATTATATGTAATTATATTAGACTAAAATATAAAAATTAACATATGCACCATTTGAATAATCTCGGATGTCTATGGCAACGAAAGTAATTAAAATACTGCACAATTCAGGCAACATATGAGAATATATCCGGCTTCTTTTTGAAATAATTAACAAAGTTGTTGGCAGACTTAGAGACAACACCTTACTGGCTCACGGAAAGGAAACCATCGTAATGCTCAAATCTATGAAAACCACAAATGGCTAAAACTTATTGACCTCTACAATATCTTCCTACAATCCACAAAACCTTAACTGCAATAATATAGTTTCAAGTGAAAAACGACTGATTGAAGACACCCTACTCGCTGGAGAACAAAAGGTGTCTGTAAAAGCGGAGATGTCTGTAACGATCAGTTATTGATCAAGAAATATCTACCTAAAAACTGAAGAAAAAAAATTGATCTCAACATGAGATGGTTTAACTACCTGGAAGATTTAGCTAGTATTCTCATTCATGGATTATGGAAATTGTAGGTACGTGTAAGCTAGCTCCAGCTATAAGATGCTTGAAATATGTCATGAAGAACTGACAAAGAGTTCTGCAGTGGCAGGCAGAAGAAAGAATTCGGAAAACTTAGCACATCTACATTTGTATTCCGCATTGACATATTTAATTGACATGATAAAATGACACGTAAATGTTTTGCATACAGCAGCCTCAAATATGTAGAGATGATAGTAAAAGTGATTACCTTTCAAATTATACAATTACACTCACAACACAGGGTATACAAAATAATCTGCAAGAAACAAATTTGCTCAGTGTGCAACGCAGTGATATCGAACTCGGAAACCCGTTTGCGAAATAGAGTGCGAAACTACATGGTCATTTTTTATGTGTTATGAATTCTGACTAATTATTATATTACGCAATAATAAAATAATGTGTATCTCAACAAGATTTGAACACCTGAGTTGAAATTATCACAATGAGAGATAATGTAGTAAGACGTATACATCTATATTCTGCAGTTTTCTAATTCATTGCTTTGATACACATAAATCTGTTACGTTCCAGACGAACTCCATTAAAACAGCTCACACACAGTTGGAGATGAATAGTATATTTCGGAATGTATGTTAACTTTTTCAGTTCAGATCAATTCTTTTAAAACCGGTCGAATCCACTAGAAAATGGCTTACTTTATGGCCTGGAAGAATTTCCTCATTTATTGTCCTCCCATTCTTTAGAGACTTGGCAGTGAGAATAGATTTGCTACGACTGCTACGCAAGACTGCATGGAAGTCCAATTTATAAGAAACTGTATGAATTCTTAATAAAGAACCGAGGAGTAATAACGATTATATATGCACATATATGTATATGTATTACGTGTGCATGCAGCGATAGAAATGTGTACAAATGTAAATATATGGATATCTATCAATCAATCTACCTTTTTATTTGCGTGTGCATCAGATATTTCTTACAGTTTACATTTTATACGTACACGCACAAATGCATACTCACAGAGATATGTACATACTTAATACCCATTAATACACACACACACATATACATATAAATATATATATATATATACATAGAGAGAGAGAGATTATATATATACTTATATACAGCTATACGTATTCACATATATATACATATATATATAATCGAATTGCGCATTCTTAGTTATGGCATATAACTGGGCAGAATGTTACTTTTGGTTTTACGTTAACTGTTCTACTTGGGCACATCCAAGGATATAATACTCGACTACATAAAATATAACTGCTCAATACTTATTTTAAAATGTGCTCTTTTTCGGCCATTTGTACAACTTGCAGATTACAAACACACACACACAAATACACACACAAGCACAAACACACACACACATATATATTTATATATATGTATATATATATACGTATATATATATATATATATATACATATATATATATATATGTATATATATATATATATATACGCATATATACACATATGCATATATCACACGCATACTCGCACACACACATATATATATATATACATATATATATATATATATATATGGAGAGAGAGAGAGAGAGAGAGATATATAGAGATAGATATAGATAGATAGATAGATAGATAGATAGATAGATAGATAGATAGATAGATACTCAATACAATCCGTAGCTACGTGAGAGCACTTTTCTAACGACTAACAAGGGAGACAATATCTTACTCTTATTTCTAGCAATGCCGGTGCTGTCTAGAATGCTCCGTCTCTCTAATAATTTACTAGCGAGACCCGTGGTTATTTCACAGAATTAATAGGAAAGTTATTGCGTTATTTCTGAAAACTTTATTCAAAATACCTGAAAGCGTAGCCTCTGTTGTCTCTATCAAACGATAATCGCTCATCTGCTATTCATTGAAAAGTAAAGTAAATTGGAATTCGTTGATTACTTATGCACTTTATATATACACATTTTATATACTTTATGCACAATTTTATAGACTTAATAAACATCTCTCTCCCCCATCTCTCTCACTCTTCGCTTTACCCTGCTTTTCTCTCTCCTTTTTCTTCCGCTCTTCACTTTTCCATTCAATTAATCACGTGAAAGCGTTACAGACGGACTAAGTAACGGAGGTAAAACATAGTCAAAAACAAATTACACATTTCACTCCCCATCACCACTTCTCCTTCCCCATCATTCTCCTCCCTTTTCCTCGGCTTCCACCTCTCCTTTCCTCCCCATTCCACTGATCACGTTAAAGCGTTACGCACGGGATAAGGAACGGCGGAAGGAGCAGAGATATTATTAAATAATTCTCACTTCGCCATTTTGGGAATCAGTCAATGTTTTCTAATGTGTTCTCTATAAGACTGATAAGGAGAGTTAATTGATTTAACCCTCGGCGATAAAGATTAATCAAATCTGAAAAAAGGTGCTGATGTAACTCCATATTACTTACCGTAAGGAGCTTGTCTCGCTTGTCAGTCGTTAGAAAAGTGTTGTATATCTCTACAGATAGATAGATAGAGAGAGAGAGAGAAACATGCACATATATACACATATATGTATATATGTATTCATACACGGACATATATATATATATATATATATATATATATATATATATATATATATATATATATATATATATATATATAGAGAGAGAGAGAGAGAGAGAGACATACATATATATATATATATATAATCAAAATAAGCAACAAGAATATCTTCGGTAATTTGGTACGATCGTTTCACGCTACATCATTTTATTATTGAAAAGTTTTGAAATGTTGAGCAATCATCAACCATTTATAGAGGTTTTCCATTAATGCATATTTTCATGTTAATTTATATTAAGCTAGTTGAATTTATCTTCAGACTCGAGAATATTCTTTAAGTTATTTTGAACTGCTAGAAGGTGGGGAAGTATATTCAGTTGAATGGAGACAAAATAGATTTTCTATTTATAGAAATAGGGGTGAAATAAATGTCAGAAGGTATTCCTAAAGAAATTCAAGTAGAGAGGGGGTTATAATGCCCTAGAAGCTGTTTACTGCTATTTGGCAAACAGATTTTGTATCAAGAAAACTAGTCAATGCTAGATGGTCACAATGACCACCTATATAACAAAAGGTTATAGAGAATACAGAGATTATTTTATACTTATATAAATCGGCTTTATACTTAGCTAGTAGGTGTTGATTATTTTGATACGTTAGATTAAAGGAGAAATTATAAATCTAATATTTATTAATTTTGGAGAAAAATCTATCATTTATTATGAGTAGGCATAATAGACAGATTTATATAAAAAATATATAAGAAATATAAGTAGCTAGTATAGAGAGATAAAAACTTGTATGTGGACACAACATAGAGAGCAGGTCCTATCTGTAAACTCAGGGTGACCAAGAACGTAAAAAAATATTTAGCCAGATGTGGACATGATCCGAAAAGTTCACTTCTTGAATTTAGACATGTGGCGGGGTCTAAGCTACTTTTCCAGATGAGTCATCTTTCCATATCACAAAGACTGCACTTTCCACTGCCGTTGATGTAGGGCTTGCACTTGGCTATGATATTCCAATGGATGTTGTAATGGATGAAGAGATGCCGGCGTGGGTTTCCGCCACGACATCCGAAACTCGGAGATTTATCATGGCTACCGAATAATTGTCATATTCTATATTTACAGATAAATTCCTCTATTTACATAATATCGAGGTCTCTTTCATTCCTTTGTTGTCTTGCCATTTCCATCAATATATATATATATATATATAAAGAGGCAGAGAGAGAGAGAGAGATACGTATATATTGGTGACAATATTTTTAAGATTACAAGCGCGTGTGAGTTAGTGCAAGTCTGTGAAAGCTAACTTACTTTCATGCCGAAAACAACTCTCTCATCTTAAGTTCACGTCATGAATTAAATAATCGTTCTTGCTTAAATTATAACAGCAACGAACCGAATAAATACGCCATTGAATGCATCAATATATGTGTGCTTATCAGTTTGTTTATGCGTATGTTCGCACATTTGTGAGCCTGTTTGTTTGTTTATTTGTTTGTGTGTTTAGTAGCTTGTGTATGTATCTTTTTACTCATGCATTTTTGAACAATAGCCTGTTTGAATCTTTCTTCCCCTGTTGAGTTCCGTTGGGCTTATCACTGGTTCAGTGCATATTTTGGCACTCAAATACGCATAGAACCATGCATACATTTGCACGCTCATACCCACCCACACACAACCCCCTCCTCCCAACATACGCATGACATGTACGTTCATATATATATATATATATTTATGAATATACTTCTGTGTATCTGAATGATACATATATGTGTGCGTGTGTCTAAATATTTGTGTATGCTTTTTCCTATGTGCGTGTTTGTACATCAAACACGATTGTGCAACGTCTGTTTGTTATGCTAATGGATAGGGTGATAATTCTTGAGTACAGAACCTCTCTCCTGCTGGCGCTTTCGTGTCTTTTTAGTGTGAATCTTCGTTTCTCCATTATCTGAAGTTTAAAAAAAAGTATAAACATAATAAATAACGACTTCTATCCTGTGTTTCTTTATTACTTATCACTAGAGAAAACTTTAGTGAAACTTTTGCTTCTATTGAATTTTTGTCTTTTAAGAATTGTTGAATTTTCTGATTCGAAGAATTATCTATTAGAATGCTTAACTGGAGACGAAATATTTTACTACTGGGAAATATTACACCTTACATATTTGTCAGAATTTTTTTTATCAGTGTTATGTAATGCATATGACACTTCCATCAGTAATCTAAATATCTGATATGTATATTTGCATGTTCTAATTTGGTTTGAAATATCTGAAACTATTATTTGATGATTAAAGATGGTTATAGAACGCTAACATGGCCTACAATTTTTTTTACTCTCTATCGTTAAATGTATACGCCGTTTTAGCATATCTCTACCATTAATTAGGCGGTAATTAACAGTTTGTGATAATTGAATGATAACCCGTGGTTCTTTGTGTATGTGTGGGTGTGTGCGTGTGTGTGTGTGTCACTTTGATTTTAAATAATCTTGGATCGCTTTGAAAGCGTTGTATTAACATGTATTTACGGAAGTATTAATTTTAAATGATAGTTTCAATATCTAAATATGTTTATAAGATGTTTACTACAATTTTCGCTCTACGTATTTTGGTTGTCTCAGTCTGAATTTCTCTAAATTCTTCTAACTGATATTTGGATCTACTTCTCATTCATACGGAATTAATTAGGAAGCATATTCTACTTGCCTTCATTCATGTCTGTTTAATATAGTTAACAAAATTCGTTTAAACACTGCTTTGTTGAAATCCCCCTGGATTTTTCCAATCTTTCTGTTTTTCTTATATATATATGTATGTATGTATGTTTGTATATATATACATATATATATATATATATATATATATATATATATATATATATATATATATATACATATATAAAGCGCGTGGTTTAGTGGTTAGGGTAATTGGCTCACAATCATAAAGTCATGAGTTCGATTCTCGGCGGCGCCCTGTGTCCTTGAGCAAGACACTTTATATTACGCTGCTCTATTCCACTCACCTGGCAAAAATGAGTAGTACCTTTATTTCGAAAGACCAGCCCTGTCACATTCTGTGTCAAACTCAATGTCTCTGAGAACTACATTGAGTGCACGCGTGTTTGCGGAGGCTCGTTGATTCCAGGACCAGTCTGTTCCGTTGATCGGAACCAGTCGTTGAAGAGAACTCGTTGCCGAAGCACCTGGGGAGTGCCAGGTAGGTAGGTAGGTAGGTAGGTAGGTAGGTATGTATGTATGTATGTATGTATGTATGTATGTATGTATGTATGTATGCATGCATGCATGCATGCATGCATGCATGCATGCATGCATGCATGTATGTATGTATGTATGTATGTATGTATGCATGCATGCATGCATGCATGTATGTATGTATGTGTGTGTGTATGTGTGTGTGTGTGTGTGTGTGTGTGTATGTATGTATGTATCTATGTATGTATGTGTGTGTGTGTGTGTGTGTATGTATGTACGTACGTACGTACATACTGTTGTGTCAGGGGAGAGTCAATTTTTTTCCTTGTGCCTTATAATTTAACACACTCACCGTTAAAATTTCTACTTATTTCTTATTTTTATTTTCCTAAAATTTTCGTTGCGTGTTGCAACCTTTTCAAGAGTGTGTGTTAAATTATAAGGCACAAAAAAAAGTAACTCTCCCCGGACACGACAGAATATGCTCCAACACACAAACTCACATAAAGAATCTTACAAACCAAATTCCAAAACGAAATATATATATATATATAAAATATATATATATATACACACGAGCGCACACAAATACACACATAGACGAACTCATGCTCACACGCGCACACAAATATATATGTGAGTATGTGTTTATGGATATATGTATATACACCATCTCTTTTCGATGTAGCATGTACTGTTTCTTGCCTACTAAGTGTGTATCATCACTCTCCTAAATATTGGTTTCCAATTTTAGCATAAAACCAGCAATTTCTAGAGTGTGGGGAAGGCGATTGTATCGACGCTAGTGTTTAATTGTACTTGTTTTATCGATCCCGAAAGGACGTAAGGCAAAGAAAACCTCGGTGGAATTTTTACTCCAACCGTAAAGTCGGACAGAATGCCGCTGGGCACTTTGCCCTGCATACCAACGATTCTGTCAGTGCTGTTACCGTGGTGTACAACAGCAGTATTTTGTAGCCTTGTAGTAATAGTAGTAGTAGTTGCAGTAGTTGTAGTAATCGTAGTAGTAGTAGTAGTAGAAGTAGTAGTGGTGGTGGTGGTGGTGGTGGTGGTGGTGGTAGTAGTAGTAGTAGTAGTAGTAGTAGTAGTAGTTGAGATGACAATGCTGATGAAGAGTGAGGTAGGACGAGGAAGTGGAAGGGGCGATGAAGAGGAGGGAAAGAGGTGTAGGAGAGGAAGTAGGGGAATAGGAGGGGGAAAGAGGGAGATGGAGGGGAAGAAGGAGGAAGAAGAGGAAGGGGAAAGAGGTGGAGGAGGGGGATAAGGAGCAGAAGAGGAAGGGGAAGAAGAAATGAAAGGGAGGTGGAAGCGTAGAAGACCAATGTGAAATTTAGTACCTGCTCAAGAACGCAAGACACTTTCAGTTCAGGAATTGAAACCGCAAACTTATGATTACGAACTGAATACACTAATCACTCGGCCACGCATTTTTTATATGAGCTATAATAAAAGAGACGAATTTTGCATGATGAACGTTATTGCTGTAAAATCAGATATAATGGTGACAACCGTGTACTAATAATGTATTCTTATAATGGAACAGCCTTTATCCTATAAGATTTATATGTTTAAAGCTAAACTGCTTGAGAATGGATTTAGTTCGCTATATTCGGAGCATACATTCTACCCCCTCACAAGATTACATTTTATGCAATGTTTTGAATCACATTGCAGATACGATTTCTGGACAGTATGTAAATTTAGAGTATTACATACTTGATAGCTTCAATGCAGCCATTGAAATATATCATAAACACAATGAACTAAGATTAGTGTAAATTTGATTCTAAAGCATTGCATTTTATATAGCATTATAAGTATTTGCTTATTAAGTATTTGCTCTATCTTTATGCGACAGTATGTCATGATTGTGATTGTTTCAATGTAGGTTGCCCACCACCGAACACAACCATTATTGATAACAAGCAATTGGTAGACCTGCTAGAAACAGCAGCTTGATATCCAACAACATTATTATTATTATTATATATATATTTTTAGTAATGTCTGTCTGTACCAGAGATGGTCATAAAAGCCTTGCTCGATTGAAGTTGTTCGGATTCTGAACACCAATGACTGCTAAAGATTTTAATATCAGTGCTTTGAAAGAACTTAGTCTTTTATTGTTTTCTTCACTAAGGTATATATATATATATATATTGTATTTTATATCCATTGCTGTAAAGTTGCCTCCCATATAAATTTACCAATTTTCTTGAAGTTTATGATGCTGTCTACACCCGCGTGGTAATGTATGAGATACATTAAGCAGATTTTCTTTTAATATACTTTACCAAAACAAGTCAAAAAGAAACTCCTGAGCAGTAGCTAGATCAACTCATAATCCTTTGTGTTATGTGTTACCGTCTCATCTGGGGTGTCAAATTTCAGCCTGATATTAAGGGCCCTTCTGTTCATTATATCAAATAGTTTACAGAAATCCTCAAATTAATGTGGTTCACTTGGAAAACCTTTGCTCGTCTATACGTCTTCTGAAAGTACAAATATCCCCCCCCCCCAAAAAAAAAACTGTTAGAAAAATGTTTTTAAGTGGACAACACTGGCTCTCATTAGGACATATTTAACGACCATTCTTCCCTATACGGCAAAAAGCTAGACTATGAAGACTGAACTTAAAAATGGCCTTGATAGACTAGAGTTGTCATGGTGGCGATAAACATTTCTAGCGTCGGAACAACGTTAAAGGAACACGTTTAAATTATCGTTGAAATTGTTGTTCAATGCAGGATAGGTTTTCCTGGCCATAGATATCATATTGAATGACAAGCCATATCAGGTAATTTTTTCAGAAACTTCCCCATTCAAATCAAAGAGCAATGAAGTACATTAGTCATTTGTTCAGATACATAACATGAAATTGAGGGGGGTACCGAATCTAACAAGGGTGACAAAATCATGCCGTGGTGAAGTGAACCGCTTGCGGCCGCGTCAAGACGCACATATTATATACTCACTTTCATAAGACAGAAGAGATAGCAGCAGCAGCAGCAGTAATATTATTATCATTATTATTATTATTAGTAGTAGTAGTAGTAGTAGTAGTGGTAGTGGTAGTGGTGGTGGTGGTGGCAGTAGTGGTGGTGGTAGTAATGATAGTAGTAGTAGTAGTAGTAGTAATTGTAGCAGTAACAGCAGCAGCAGAGATATCAAAATTTAAGTCTTTCTACGGCTTTGGAATATGTTGCTGAGTCAATGCGTGACCTGAATATATTCACTCTTCGTACCAGGAATGACTGTCAAATATTCTTGATCAAATAGTCTTGAAACAAACAGTTTTCAATTTTCAAGATGCAACATGGTTACTCTTGACAGTTAAACACAATAACATACTACAGAAATATAGCAATTGTTCAATCAATGCTGCTGCATATTGCGTGTAAACTTTCAGTGAGGTGCTCTGCTAAGCATATATACGCATTAAGGTGGAAATTAGAATATAATAATTCGATCAAATTATTTCATTAAAATATGTAAAATTAAAAATTAAACTATTAATGTGTAATTACGAACTCTGCAGTATTAAGATTACATATACGTACGTACGTAAATATATATATATATATATATATATATATATATATATATATATTTGAGTAATTGAATGAATTATCTTATTAAGGATAATTCGAAAGATAACCGATACCTGGGTAGCAAATTCACATCAGAAAGAACACGGTTGAAGCTACGTCCCTAGGGCATAGACTACGTGTCTTCGTGCGGAAATTTGTATGTTTATTTTAAAATTATAATTATATGAAAGAATGGAGTTGAACGACTAGTTAACAAATAACCTTTATTCTCGAGAGAATAAAATATATTTGTTAACTAGTCGTTCAACTCCATTCTTTCATATACTTATATATATATATATATATATATATATATATATATATATATATGCATGCCCATGACGTTGTGGTTAATAGCACGGGCTACTAACCCCAGAATATTCCAAGTTCGATTCCAGGCAGTGACCTGAAAAATAATAATAGTGATAATAATAACATCGAAAAATACCTTAAGAACGAGAACCCAGGTTCGAAATTTCCCTAAGGCACCTGATAAAGGCTGGGAGGTATATCAGCGGATACGCTGTGTTAACAATATGATAAATATCCCTCAAATGTAAATAAATGTAAATAATTCCTCATCTCTTAATTATAGAACTGTATATATATGTAGACACACACATATATATACAGACTAGCATTAAAGACCCGTCGTTGCCGGGTCATAGTGCTAGTGCATGTATATATGTGTACATATTACATGTACATCTATATATATATATACATCTACACATAAAATACAAAATACAAAGTTATATCTTGATATCGCTAGTGATAACAATACTCAAAATATATAACAGACTGGAATTGTTAGCCCGTCTCTTGTAATTTCGATCAATTGTATCTTGTCCCCTCTCTTGTATAGAAGTGTGGCTACAATCCAGCCACATCTGGGGGGGTGGATTTTTTATTTTTTTCCGGGACGTCCTATGTCCCAGATATAAAGGTAAAAATAAAATATTTCCACTTTGCAAGTTCGAGTCGAGTACTCCTTTGCATGTTCCGTTGACTCGAACCTTGCTTCTATTGTGGCGAATTTACCGCCTCTGATTAGATACCTTTAATAGTCGCATCAAGACACTTTTCGAAGGTGCTTTCCTCCAGGTTTCTCTACATTGTATACTTTAAAGACAATAGTCTTTTCTTTAATTTAATTTTTTATTATCCGTCTGGACTATTCCATTTCTGCACGCTAATTTTATTTTTAATTTATTCCCTTCATGTGAAACCACTTATTCAAGTTCAAATCATTCCTGCAATTTTATACCAATTGCCATTTTTACTTTTGTTATGTTACGATTATACTCTCTCTCTTTACTCTTTTACTTGTTTCAGTCATTTGACTGCGGCCATGCTGGAGCACCGCCTTTAGTCGAGCAAATCGACCCCGGGACTTATTCTTTGTAAGCCCAGTACTTATTCTATCGGTCTCTTTTGCCGAACCGCTAAGTGACGGGGACGTAAACACACATGCATCGGTTGTCAAGCAATGCTAGGGGTACAAACACAGACACACAAACACACACATACATACATATATATATGTACATATATACAAAAGGCTTCTTTCAGTTTCCGTCTACCAGATCCACTCACAAGGCCTTGGTCGGCCCGGGGCTATAGCAGAAGACACTTGCCCAAGATGCCACGCAGTGGGACTGAACCCGGAACCATGTGGTTGGTTAGCAAGCTACTTACCACACAGCCACTCCTGCGCCTATTATATTATACTTTAGTTTGATTTTAATTATTACTTACTACAAATAATTCAATTGTTATTATTATTTTTATTGTTAAAGTGAAAGTATCTGACATAAAATAGAGAAATGTTTTTGTTTCACTTTTAACACGTAATACTGAAATAGAGGAGAAGATATGATATTGCTATGGGCTCGCTCTAGGCAAGAAATTGAACATTTTTTGTTTGCCGATGACACTCCCCGGACTCTAAGTAAGGCATGTGTTAAATTTGAATGAAATCGGTTGTGTAGTTCTCAAGTTTTAGGGAAACACACAGACAGACAGACAGATAGACCCACATTCTCAGTTTTATATATATAAAGATATTAGATATGTATATATATATATGTATGTGGGTGTATATTTATATATATGTGTGTGTGTACATATATATATATATATATATATATATATACGAGTGTGTGTGTGTGTATACACTTTTTACTTGTTCCAGTTATTGTATTGTGCCCATGCTGGAGCACCGCCTTGAGTCGAACAAATCGACCCCAGCATTTATTCTTTGTAAGCCTAGTACTTATTTTATCGGTCTCTTTTGCCGAACCGCTAATTTACGGGGACGTAAACACACCAACATCGGTTGTCAAGCGATGTTGTGGAGACAAAAACAGACAGACACACACACACACACACACACACACACACACACACACACACATATATATATATATATATATATATATATATATATATATATATACTTATATACGACAGGCGTCTTTCAGTTTCCGTCTACCAAATCCACTCACAAGTCTTTGGTAGGCCCGGGGCTATAGTAGAAGACACCAGCCCAAGGTGCCACGCAGTGCGACTGAACTCGGAACAATGTGGTTCGTAAGTAAGCTACTTTATTTCAAAACATTTTGCCAGAAAGGCATGATACAGAGTAGCTTGCGGGCTGGACAGAAACATTGATGAGATGAATCATGAAATAAAATGATATTAATGAGAGAAGACAAAAAACTCCCGCCGAATTTTGCTTCTCTAAAACATTATTTTTAACACAAAAAAAAACTGAAGTATTGAACCTCTTACTTCCGTTTTACAGCTATTGGACTTAATAGTCCATTTACAAATTGAGACATTATTATTTTTATCACAAAAACAGACTGATGTACTGAACCTCTTACTTCCATTTTTACAATTATTGGTCTTACTGGTCAATTTACAAATTAAAACATTATTATTTTTACAAAAAAAAAAAACGAGGTATTGAAAATCTCACATCCGTTTTTACAATTTTGGGACTTGGACAAGGAGAGAATATAAAGAATGTGTAGTGGCTAGCGTTCTAACATGACGAATGCCGGACAGCGGGGGCACACAGAAGAGCTAGGAAGAAAAGGAGATAATAAAGTAGTGGTGATCCCAGAAGAAAGGTGCGCGTGCATGTATATAGGAGAGCATGTATGTGCGTGTGGAAGATGGCTGGTGACCTTGACATGTGCGTGTTTGCATGTGTAGGTGTGTGGTGTGGTGGTTTGTGGTGTGGTGTGGTGTGGTGGCGTTGGGATGTGGGGGAGGCTAAAGTTGGGAAAGCAAGGGTGGTGTGTAGGTTAGGCTGAGAGTGGGGTAGAGGTGTAGTATGTGGGTTTGGGTGTAAAGCATGGGGTGGGAATGGGATGGGATGGATAGGGAAGGTGGGGTTGGATTGTGTAGGGTGGGGGTTGATCTATCTATCAGCCTATCTACCTACCTATATATCTATCTATCTATCTCCATTGCAATGGAACCTCATCCCAAAAAACAAAAACAATGTTCTATTCTAAACAAAGCGCCCCCAAAAACATATGTTGTATATAAATGAAAAAACTGTTAGTACATTCACAAAATTTATTTGACAAGTTCGACAAACGAACAAAAGTGCTAATAATAATGAAGAAATAAAAAGATTATTTTTTCCAAAACTCTGACGACTCTTTTCTCAGTATGCAATTTCTGTACATCACACCTAACACTACACACACACACACACACACATACACACACACACAAGCACACATAGTGACATAGATGTTATGTTTAGTAGATAGCTCCTTCAACTCACTCCAGTTACCTACTTCTCAAAAAAGAAAAAAAAAGGGGATGAATATTTTCCGACACAGTATCAGGTAGAAGTATACCATTTCCATATAACTCCGAGAAACCATAGCTATGCACCAATCGTAATGTTCACTTCGTTTTCATTTCATTGTTGGAGCGTAAATGAAACGAAAATAGCAACAGACTTCTCGAAACTCTATCACGTAAACGGTTCATTAAGTTTATCCTCTTCATGTACTGCATTTGCTTTTAGAGTGAATCTCTCGCGGAGATAAAAGTCATTGACGCGTGATGATCTAGACTATTGACCATCGATGAAGCGACTATTGTGATGTTTTTAACTTTTTCCGAGATTATTAGTGATCTAAATGGAGCGAGATAACCTCTTACAGACTTTCATGTTGATGTTCATAATTCAAAAAGAATTATTGATATCTTTTTATTTACTAGTTAATTTTACTATAGTAAGTATAGTAAGAGCTTCAGAAGTTCGAACTATTAGGACAAACTGCACTGCACTTGGCTGATCTGATAATAATCCGAGTGGAGGATAAACCTGGTGTATAGAGAATTCAATTTTTTCTTCGATTTATTCCGTGTTCTGTCTTTGACTAACGTATCCAACTCCCAAATGACCGTCAACATTTCGCTGTCAATCGATGTTACTTGCTCGGAATAAATGATTCCTCAAAGGATACAAAGGGTATTGTAGAATGACGAGTTTTATTGGTATGCTATATATCTCTGAATCTGTCAATAAAATAGTTTTCCCTCGTACAGTGCGATGAAATACTTCGTGTTTACGTATATATATAAGCGTTTATGTGAACTGAGAAAAGAAGATAGACAGATACAGGTGAATAGAAAGTGGCTCCCATTAAAGGGAAAAAGACTCAATCATTAATACAGTGTTAAACATTAAAACAAAAGAAAAATATACTAAGATTTAGTTTATGATGCCGGATTTTGTTTGAAGGTTTGCTGCCATTTGTGATACACACCTGCCAAGAAAAAGGCAGAGAAGTAGTGCATGTTACCATATACCCCATTGAACAGACGATCCACGCACAGCGATCTCCCCGCCATCACCTCAGATTACTCAATGTCATCCGCATCTAAGACACCGTTATCAGCTTTCACATCATTGCATCTCTTCGGCTGACATACAGAGCAGACATACACCGAACTGACAAATCTTCAAAACGTTGAATGTACTTCATTCTACTTATTTCACAATGAACTTAGAAATTATATAGAACTGGGAAATGTAGTTACAAAAGTTTATTTATTCAAGTGGAACGACATTATACAGCTCAATTCCAGTAAGTTTGAAATGTCAAGGGAAATTAAGCGGAATTGTTTTAGTCAAGTTAAAACTGGTTAATCTAGGCAGAGTGAATCGTATGCGGTGTAATCAATCAAGTTATAACATAGAGACATAGTTAGAAGGTGTTGAAGAACTAAAGCACAAATTCCCCCATTCATGCTATTGTAGAAATTCTAACAGTTTAAAACATAACATTTCGGTAAAATCTGGTGCAGTGACAAGAAACCGACTAGTATTTAATTAATGAAAGGGAAAATTGTTTACACATACCCAATGAAATTCGTGTATGTATGTATAGATAAATGTATACATATATATATATATATATATATATATATATATATATATATATACACACATACATAAATATATATATATATATATATATATATATATATATATATAAATACATATACGTAAAAATATGAAGTCATATCGCAGCATATATCTATAACTATTTCCCCATTTCTCTCTTTCTCTCTCTCTCTATGCATATATATTTATATATATATATATATATATATACATACACACATATATATGCATACACACGCACCCACCACCCATACACACAAACACACACATATATATACATATATATATATATATATACACATATGATTAAACAAAAACACGCACATACATGTGTATATATATATATATATATATATATATATGTATATATGACTGGTTGTGTCAACATTTATTCGGATTTTTACTGATGATATTTGGTAACTTGTATCCCCATGTTACTTAATTTGATACACCTACTGTGCATTCGTTGCTGAATTATTCTTTATTTTACGACTTTGATAATGAGTCGTGAAAAATTGCAATTAGAGCCATCTTACGCCACCTACAGAAAAAAAAGAGGTGGGTACATAGGCAGCGGCTAAAGAAATTAATGATGTGGAAAGCCCAGGAATTGTAGACGAATGTGTGGCACAATACTGATTCATACGTTTCACAGACGGTGACAGCAAACCATTCTCATGGATACCTTCTGTTTCGGAATATGAATATGTATGTATGTATGTATGGACGGATAGATGGATGGATGGATGGGTGCGTGAAAGCTTATGATATATATATATATATATATATATATATATATATATGTATGTATATATATTATACACACGCACATATATATATATTATATAGACATACACACACACATATGTTTATATATATATGTATGTATATGTATGTATGTGTGTGTGTTTAACGTTATATGCAAATATTCATGCAGATGTGCACTTATAAAGTAAAGTGTGTACGGATGTGTCCGTGTGTATATGCATTTTTACAGAGAGTTGATTCTATGAGCACATTGAGGAAATGAACATTCAGTTGCGTAGCTAGTATATAGTTCCACATAACTGAGAGTCTTGTACTCGTGGTTACCAAAGGACTCCGTCTTTTATGCGAAGATAAACTTCTCAGATCAGAGAAGAATGCCTTAATTAAAAACTTAATTAAATTTTAAGAGTGCCTTAATTAAAACCGTAAACTACTAATACAAGTACATCTGCAAATTTGTCGATTACTTTATGTTTTCGGTGAAGAGAAAATATATTGCACACATGATGATTAAAATGAAATTCCATGCAACAAAGTTACAAATTATGAAAATTGCCGATGGAGATTGTTTGAGCTTCAGGTAGAACAAATATTCTATACTGTTGACTTTCATTAAGTTATCGTAATTCATGCAAATCATTCATGCGTGTATTCAATCTACACGATTTACTATATATTCTAAGATAAATTAAGGAGGGATGTTTTAACAAGTATTTCATGTAATATTTTATTTGCTCTATTATATTTAAATGCTGAGAGAGAAGAGTAAGAAAGCATGAAGTGAACTCAATAGTTATTCATAACCTTCGCATGGAACATTATTTTATCTTCAAACTTTTGACATCAGCATAAGAAGAAAGTAAACAATATCTAATGATTTTACTTACTTCTAACAAAGTTGTCTGCAAAAATATTGTGTACCTTTGTTTGCTGAAGAGCCATATAGAAAATAATCACGAATGGAAGCAGTGTTTGAATGAAATAAGAAATACTCATCCTGATAAAGTGTTTAGGAATTGGCGTTTGTGTCGTAAAACAATTTTTCTGTCGATATGGTTTTAAGATTACATGTATCGAAGAATATATGAAAATTTAACCCATGAAGCAGCTTCGGTATATGCAATAAATAGTCTGTTGTGCGTATGAAAGCAACGCATTCACATGTTTCGGTCACAGTACCATACTTTTCAGATAACCTGGTGACCAGTTAAAGAGATGAAACTCATCCTGATGCAGAAGATTTAAACAATATTCTTATCCACTTTTTAAACGTGTGCAACATAATCACACTTCTAAGGAATAATAGAACGTATAGTAATGAACGTGTAATTATACATACATTTATACATCTATATATATTCACATACATACACACACATAGTCAGAGAGAGAGAGAAAGACGGTTCTGAAAATTGTCTAAACAGCCTCCACAAATGATTTGTTTATACTGAACAAATATATGTATTGTATTTTGGTTTACTCCTACGCTCAAATTCACATTGTATGAATATTCGCACGGTGTATCAAAAGAGGGGCGTTGAAGTGAACGCAGGGCAACGAAGTCACGTGTTGTGCTCAAAAACAAAATGCATCAGCCGACCCAGTATTTGAAACCACAATCTCGAGATCGCGAGTGCAACATCCAATACCGCTATACACTAGGCTGTGCGCCCCATACACGCACACACACACACACACACACACACACACACACACACATATATATATATATATATATATATGTACGTATGTATATATATATACCTATACACGCAAACACACATATATATATACACATACACACACACACACACAAACACACACACACACACACACACACACACACACACACACATATATATATATATATATATATATATATATATATATCGATTATAGCAATATAACTTTAGATAAAAGTTAATATGCAAATATGCTTTTTGCGTAAAATTTATTATTTTAATGCCAATCCGTGAAATATTTATTTGTTTTTTCGTTAACTTACATGTCGATGAAATAGAATGTTCTGTAACCCGTTTGTAAGACAACGAATCATATATTATTATTTATGTAACAATCGCGCACCATTGATGTTTGAGCAAAATTATTGATAAAAAATTCGGAACTATACAAAGAAATATGAGAAACTGGAAACATATAAAAAATGAAATGCATGTTTGCACGTACATGTAAATCTTCACCCATGGCCATATATCAAAAATACACATATATGTCTCTATATAGAATCGTTAACGTATTCATATACTCATACATATAAACACATGTGCGCACCTACAACATACGCTTAAATAAATGCTCACATCTCCCTTGCGAGCATAAACACACAAACATGCAAATGAATTTATGCGTTTATGTTCACCTATAATTAACCATTAATTCACGCAAAATCACATATACTTTAACCTATATCCCTGCAACAGAGAGAAACGCACTTCTATATGAGGAGTTCTGCTTCATATTGCCGTTTTTTTTTTACCATTTTCCCATATTCCTTTGTTCATAGAATTCCATATGCTTTAAGCGATATTTGTGATCATGCAACCATAATACACAATTATAGAAATGTTGCATATCTAATATACGTATACGCTTGCATTTATGATGTAAATTTCACTGAAGAAATATAGAGAGGTGCTGGGTGTTCATGCCTGAATTTTCATGTAGATATTTCCATTCAATTTTATTTCTGTGAAGAGTTAAAGATGACTATCATATACGAACTTTAACATTTTAAAGATCACTGAAATATGGTGTTATTATGTGTATACGAGGTGGTGCTGAAAAGTTCCTGGATTTGGGTAAAAGAAAATACAGGAGCATCAGTCAATTAGAATTATACTCAACATATTCCCCCTTCAGATTCACACACTTCTTGCAGCGGTGTTCCAGTTTTTCTAAGCCCTGTAAAAGAACTCTGAAGGTTGGGGCTCCAGTCAGGCCTTTCGCGATACCCTTAAAGCCAGGAAATTTTCAGCGCCTCCTCTTCTATGTATAAATTATTTTACATGGCTTAGAAAAACTAAGGGGCCGCTGCAGTAAAAGGAGAGGGGAATATGTTGAATAAAATCATTCATAATGAACATACTCTGCTGTATTTTTTTTTACCCAAAACTAGGAATATTACAGCACCTACTCGTGTGTGTGTATATATATATATATCACTTGAGGATTAAAATTAGTCAAAGGACATACTAAGTATATCTATCTGCCGGAAATAACAGTCAAAACATTTAAATCACCAAAATACACTGATAATAACTACAGAAATCAACCGTCCGAAGAAAAACGGGCTAAGACATTCAGCATACATTCAGCATACATTCAAGTAATTGGACTCACGTGAACCGGTTTCTGGACTGGCATAATAACCTCACATTCCTCAGCACGCGTTACCATGATAGAGAGCCTCAAACCGTCATGTCTGCGCTGCAAATGATTCGTTTTGCGTCGAATCATGGCAGCCATTGGTGTGAAAATAATTTCGATACGGAGCAAAAAGTTCAGGAGAAAAATAATTCACGACCAAATTAATTTCTGAAGGTATCATTGACTCTATTATTATCTAGTGTAACAATTTAAAAATGATAATAACGGTATCAATAATATATGCGATTGCAGGTCCCATTAAAAAATACATTAAATAGCTGAAGGATTAGAATTAATCAAAGGACATATTATGTTTATCTACCTGCTGGAAATAACAGTCAAAACTCATATTTGAATTACCAAAATACACTGGTAATAACTACAGAAATAAACCGTCCAAAGGCAAACAGGTTAAGACAATCTCTTACCACACATTCAAGTATTTGTATTCACGTGGATCGGTTTCTGGACTTGTATAATAGCCTCACCTTCCTCACCACCCGTCACTCTGATAGAGATTGATTTCTGTAGTTATTATCAGTGTATTTTGGCGATTTAAATAAGAGTTCTGACTGTTATTTCCAGCGGGTAGACATACTTAGTATATCCTTTGATTAATCTTAATCCTTCTGGAGCCTGCAATCGCCGATATTATTAATTCTATTATTATCATTTTTAAATTGTTACACAAAATAGTAATAGAGTCAATGATATCTTCGCAAATTATTTTCTCACGAATTATTTGCTCCGTATTGAAATTATTTTCACACTGGTGGCTGTCATGATTCGGCGCAAAACGAATCAGTTGCAAAGCAGAAATCAACACGACGGTTTGGGGCTTGCCATCATGATAACGCATGCTGAGGAGGGTGAAGCTATTATGCTAGTCCAAAAACTAGTCCACGTGAATCCAAATACTTAAATGTATGCTGAGAGATTGTCTTAGCACGTTTGCCTTCGGACGGTTGATTTCTGTAGTTATTACCCATGTATTTAGGCGATTTAAATAAGAGTAAACTGTTATTTCCAGCAGGTAGACATAATTAGTATGTCCTTTGATTAATTTTAATTCTTCCATAACTACGTTCTGAGTTCAAATTCCGCCGAGGTTGACTTTGCCGTTCAGCCTTTCGATGTCTATAAATTAAGTACCAGTTACGCACTGTTGTCGATGTAATCGGATAGCCCCCTTCCACTAAATTTCAGGCCTTGTGCCTATAGTAGAAAGCATTATATATGTGTGTGTATGCATTGATGTGTGTGCGTCTTTGTCTTTCTTCCTCGCCATCGCTTCACAACCAATGTCGGAGTGTTTACGTCCCCGTATCTTAGCGGTTCGACAAAAAAAAAAGACCGTTAGAATAAGTACAAGGCTTACAAAGAATAAGTCATGGGGTCGATTTCTTCGACTAATACCCTTTAAGGCGGGGCTCCAGCATAGCCGCAATCAAATGACTGAAATAAGTAAAAGAAAACGAAAAAAAGAAAACCTATATATGTTTGCATCTATGTATGTATAAGTGCACACACACACACACACACGCGCGCACACACACACACACACACACACACACACACACACACACACACACACACACACTACAAGTCAGTTTGCAAATTGATAACATGCGAGTTTCGAACCTTATGGTGTATATAAAAGTCTAGCCAGCCGTGTATATTCTACTGTTATTATATTACTATAAAGTTGGAAAGCGGTGAGCTGGCAGAAACGTTAGCACGCCGGGCGAAATGCGTAGCGGTATTTAGTCTGCCGTTACGTTCTGAGTTCAAATTCCGCCGAGGTCGACTTTGCCTTTCATCCTTTCGGGGTCCATAAATTAAGTACCAGTCACGCACTGGGGTCGATGTAATCGACTTAATACCTATGTATGTCCTTGTTTGTCCCCTATATGTTTAGCCCCTTGTGGGTAATAAAGAAATAGGTATTTCGTCTGCCGTTACGTTCTGAGTTCAAATTCCGCCGAGGTCGACTTTGCCTTTCATCCTTTCGGGGTCGTTAAATTAAGTACCAGTTATGCACTGAGTCTATGTAACCGACTTGATCAGGTTGTCTGTCCATGTTTGTCCCCTCTGTGTTTATATTACTATAAACTTGGTTTTCTTTTTCTTTTTATTTTTTGGCGATTTCATTGTTTGTTTACATTTGACGTCCCTTATACGAAACGTTGTTGTAATATCAGTGCTGACTATAATTTCTTGAGAATATCCGTAGAGATAATCTTAACAAGTAATGTAAAAGTACAACAGTATCGGCAAACGTGTATGACTTGATAGCACATAGACATACTTTAGTTAAGAGCATGCAAAACAAAGGAACGTTGAGAATGTGACAGCTGGATGGAATGAGAGGTATTTGTATAAAAACGCAGCTGATTCTCATTTCAACTGACTGAGACAATATCAATTAAATTGCTTTACATCATTACGCAAACGGTTCTACAGACTGACTCCACTAACTTATGATCATTAGCTGAACACTGCAACCCGCAGTCCACGCACTGTCACACTTAAAACCTCTAATATACATATGCACGCACACGCACGTCACTACATATACACACACCATTACATACACACACACGGACGGACGCACACAAACATACACACACATACATATATATATATAAGTTCTGATGTGCATATGCATGTTTGTCTTCGTATGTTACGTATACGCGTGTATGCATTTGCGTGCACGTGTGTTTGTGGGAGGTCTGTTTGCTTCGTTGTTTGTGTGTGTGTGCGTGCGTATGTGCGTGCGTGCGTGCGTGTGAACGTGCGTGTGTGTGTGTGCGCGCGCGTGTGTGTGTGTGTGCCTGCGCGCGCGTGTGTGTGTGTGTGTGTAGAAATTGAACATTCTCCTAGCATTGTGCAACACGTTAGCTTTCTGGACCGAATCACCATCAATTTTAATAGACAGATATAATTTTACTCCCAGCGCATTCTCCTGGTCAAACTAGCGTGAATTAAACAAATAATTGGCAATAACAAAGTTTGAAGACCATAATAATTATATGCCAAAGTTATAAAGAAAATCCCTAAATCATCGAGGCGTAGACAATGAATATCTGTTCATGAAATTGTCCAAAGAAACCATATTCTGCAAATGTATCATTATCACTTGGATCAAATTCCTCAAACCACTTATATTAAACAGTCATCCAAAAGAAATGCATTAACAACCACCAGACGAAACAGTAAAACCTGATGATGCCATGTTAAATAATTCCTTTCTAAAGCAAAACCGCTCATTTGATTTCAAATATAGAACTTGGCAAGCGATAAAAAAAAGCGTAAATATTTCTTTTGAGTAAGTCTCTCGCAGAAGGAAATTGTATTTCTTAATTGTGGAATTTGCCAACTAAAAGCAAAAAGAAAGTAGTTGGAGAAAAGAAATACGAGTTTATAATAATAATATAACAACCGTATAATATACATTGCAGGATAGAGATTTATATACAAAATAAAGTTTTGAATCTCGCGTGTCGTCGATTTACAAAATTACTTGTCGTTAGCTGCTTCTATGTCTTACAGTATAATTTTCTGTGCCTCAGATTCTGAGTTCAATTGAACAGTATCCTATTTGTTTTTCAACATTCGAGGATTGATCCCTATGAAAGAAAATAAACTACCAAGCATGTTGTTTTGTCAATCTAATCGTCTGATACTTGTATAACCCAGGGTTTCCACTCAAGCGGACTACAGTTCATAATCTCAAGTGCATCATCTCATTTTAGCATTTATTGTAGGGGCCGATGAAGGCGTAATCCCACTAGCAGTTTCAATCTTCATTTGAAGATAATAAATTCCATGTATTATTAACTTCCCAACATATAGCGAACTGTGCAAATGGAAGG
>NC_043005.1:59869253-59871753 GCF_006345805.1 Octopus sinensis | reverse complement strand
TCTCTGTTTATAGCTTTATCATCATCATCATCATCATCATCATCATCATCATTATCATCATCATCATCATAATTATTATTATTATTATTATTATTATTGTTATTATTATTGGTAGTAGTAGTAGTAGTGGTGGTGGTAGTAGTCGCAGCAGCAGCATGTATTCAGTGAGTCACAAGTGTCGACATTTTCGTAAAAGACTATTGCCTTCTCAACGGTAGAAGCTAGAAGGAATCTGGCGAATTCAATAAAAAAATTAAGCTTTTTTAAAAAGTTATGAATACTCTTATGTTTTATATTCTTTTACTTGTTTCAGTCATTTGACTGTGGCCATGATGGAGAACCGCCTTTAGTCGAACAAATCGACCCCAGGACTTATTCTTTGTAAGCCTAGTACTTATTCTATCGGTCTCTTTTGCCGAACCACTAAGTTACGGGGACGTAAACACACCACCATCGATTGCCAAGCGATGGTGGGGGGACAAACACAGACACACAAACACACACACACATATATATATATATGTATACATATACCACTATACAACGGGCTTCTTTCAGTTTCCATCTACCAAATCCACTCGCAAGATTTTGGTCGGCCCGAGGCTATAGTAGAAGATACTTGCCCAAGGTGCCACGTAGTGGGACTGAACCTGGAACCATGTGGTTGGTAAGCAAGCTTCTCATCACGGACATTTGAAAAACGACAAAGCGCATTTAAAGCTTTAGAGGGAGCACCATTTTTGCGAATGTCGCCTTATATTTGAATAATATTGGTAATTGTGCGTGCCTTTTGCAATCTTTAAAATGAAATTCAGCTTTGAGACACTTTATTAGTTTTTGAACATAGACGACTCCAAAAATATCGCATTATCGTATTGAAAACGGAACATATTGTCAGTGAGCATAACACCAGGGGCGTAAAAACAATTTCTATAAATATATCAGTTTATTTAAACATCTGAAAACGAACAACCAATAATAGATGATGAAAAGTTAGTATAGTTAAATGAAGAAAGGTATTTTTGAAATGTATATGCTTTCATAATAAAGTTCTAAAAGGACGGGTAAAAGTTAATATGTATTATAATTTCGCATCTTGGAAACAACAATTTTTATGCATCAACTGGTCTGTGGAAAAGGGCTGATGCAAATTTGTATTAGGTGATAAGACATTACATTGCTTATTTAAACTACTAATAATTGTAGTCGATGTAAGCGCTTGTAATATATCTCCTATATCTGGGTAAGTTCGTTTCTTTAGGGATTAACATTTAATGTACGTTGATAAAGAGTGTATGCTACGTACTTTTGCAATTCATGTGATAGATGCCTTGAAGTTATTATTGTTATCAATTGCAATTTTGGAGGCATAATCAACTTATTGAGGAAAGATCACAGACAAGTTTTGCGAGTCTTCCATGAACATCACTGTGTGTTATTGTAGATATATATCTTACGAGATCACATACCTATCAGCATTTTAGATAATATCACCTAACACAAAATATGAGACGCTACAAGAATAGGCTGTTTCAGTTTCGAAAGGGAAAGAGACGGAATATGTCGGGATTAATATCAGGGGGTGTCACTGTACTATTATTTTCATGTATTGTAAACTTTATCGTAAATTCTATTTTTTATGAAACATCTGAGGCAAAGAGACCATCGTATGTAATATTTACTTCTACTGACTCTTATTATCATTTTATACGATACATTTTTAGAACTACTACCAGAAAATGTTCAAAAGTATTTACTAAAATTGTTAGTAATAATCAAGCAGATAATGAACGCTGCGCAATAGCATTATCTAATTCAAATTACTCCTTCTGGAAGGCCACCACACATATTGAATATCAAAATAGGTTCAGTTATATCGTTATTAAGTAATGTATCAATCCAGCAATCGCTTTGACTTGAAACTACAAGCTATTAATTTATTTGGTTATTGAATTAACTATTTATTTGAAAATTTGGGCTTTGGAAATTATGCAGCAGACAGTATGAAGAGTTGAGAGTTCAAGTGATATTTACTGACTGAAATTTATGCTTAACTTTACAAAAAACAGTTCACTGTCAGATTAACTTATTTAATGATAAGCAAGCGCAGGGTCAAGTATTTAATAAAAGATGGATTTAATTGCCACAGTCGTGGTCAGTTATATGTTGCATTCACTAAGGCCAGGAATTTTATTGATATTACGGTGTAATTAATACCCATAAGCAAGAAAAACAATGAGAAATATTATCACTAAAAATATTGTATGAATAGGAAATATTAAACTAATGGTATTAATGTTTGATAATGATAATTATTTTCATTACGAGTTTAATGATAAGATGATATAATAATTATATAGAAATATCTCAGTAATGATTATAATGTAATTAATTATTAGATGTGGGTGTATAATAAAATATCTTCATTTCCTTCTCGTTTAGCCACCCACCAGTGGTAAATTACTTCAACGAAATTATGCACGATTCTAAATTGATATGT
>NC_043005.1:59819253-59864253 GCF_006345805.1 Octopus sinensis | reverse complement strand
TGCTTTTGCGTTTGCAGAATCTCCTGCAAAAGTACAATATCTGCTTCAAAACACGTTTTCAAAAGCATCTGAGAAACAAATACGATGTTACATTACATAGACATGTGCACGTGATATATGTGTATGGCTATGAGTATGACTAGTAATGACGCCAAGGGAAATTATAATAAGCACATTTAAGTGAATTAAAAACTAGTACATCAAATATAATAAAAATGAATACAATCTAGTTTAGTATACATATACACCGATCAAAAAATATGGGTATAAATGCGCCAAATTTTCAGATTCGATAGAACGCCGAGCAAAACGACTAACGAGATTTCGTCCGACTTCACGTTCTGAATTCAAATTCCGCCGAGTCGAGTACTTGGGTAGACGTAATCGACCATCTCGCCCCCGTAATTGCTTGCATTGTACCCAAAACCAATAAACACATATACACAACTGAGAACATTTGCAAAACTCTCAAACATCTGTATTCCGGATATGGAAGCACATCTTTTACAGATCTTGAAAATAACATTTTTTAATGCATTGATACACATTGGCGCAGGGTGGTTGTGCGGTAAGTAGCTTCCTTTCCAACCACGTGGTTCCAAGTTAAGTCTAACACTGTGGTACCTTAGGCCGGTATCCTATACTATAGCTTTGATCAATAGTAGAAAACTCTTGATAACTTGTTTTGGTGTGTTTACGTATCCGTAACTTCACAGATCGGCAAAAGAGACCGATAGAATAAATACAACGCTTCAAAAAATTTCGTGAGGTTGATTCGTTCAACTGAAAGTTTTCAACGTGGTGCTTCAGCATTGCCGTAGCATACTGACTGAAATAAGTGAAAGATGCATAGACACAGGTGTCTGAATACGCATGTACATATCTATGAAGCTGCATGGTGAGCAACGCATTTCATTTTTTTGTGAGAGCCAGTCTAATGCTAGGGAACAACTCTCCTCCAACTGTCACACATTCGATGTTCAACAGGGTGAAGGTGAATGAGAGCACTTGCATGCAGATGTCTGCTTATGTCTACCTAGATAACTAAAAGAATGAGTGAACACATGGTACAGACTGCCAGGGCATATTCTCTTTCGAGTCACGAGTATCGTTCTGGCAAATCTTAGGTGGATGCAGGCATTTCCGACTGATTAGAAAAATTCGTTTAGTATCAAGAGATGGGTTCTGCTGCATGTCATCATAAGCAGCTGTCATTTACTGTACATTGAGTACTCACAAGCCGAGTGAATAACATGGAACAGACGAAACCAGCGTAGATGACTGCCCTATGGGATGTAGCTGTAGATCGATCAGATACACAATCTCGCCAGTTCTCTTTGTTACGCTGTTTCGGTTTCTTTAAAGTTAGACTTGTCTATGGAAAATCCAACAATTGGCAAATTATTCAACAAGTATTCAGTTCAATTTGTAGAATGAAATAATTTTTCATCTTCAAAAAACAACTTACATACATATATGCATACCTATATACATGACCTCCCCCACACACACTTACATGCACACGCACACACACACAGATATATATATATTAATTACGCCTGCACAAACATCTTTCTACTGGAATATATGTGCATCTAACCTATATATGCATGTGTTTGTGTGCGCTTGAATTATAAATCACTTCGCATATATCGTTATTCTTAATTTTTGTGTGTCTTTTGCGCAAGAAGAATTCAATTAGAAAAACATCACGAGTGGAACGAAATACACAGTATAATTATTCACATGAAACCACGTATGTTAATTTAATTAATTAATGGGATCAAGTTTTCTATCGATTTCTAGTTTGAACTATCGAATTTATGATTTTAATGGTCTTTTCTCGTTATTTTTACATTTAAGATTTGCCTTGCTTCGCTTCTCAAAAGTGAAACTCTGAAAAGACAAACTGTGATCCATTCGTGATTTTTGCAAATTATGTTTTCCATCGCTCCTTTAAACAGCTAATCCTCCTAAAAAGATATTTATTACATTACAATGTACACAACTATGCTGGCTTTTTCAATGATTTAAAGCAGAATGTGTAGTTTGTTGAACTATAGAGTCATAGATCAAACACATTTATAACTAGCCATGTCAGAAATTTGGGGCGAGAATTGTGTATACGTTATTTGAAAACTTTTGAAGTGCATTCTAGTTTCTCACCATCAGCAACCCCAGATTCCCAAACCCTTTGATGTTAAGCTATTTTCCCAAATAATGGTAAGACTAAAAGACGCGAACTAATTACAGATCTATCGCAAGTTGTTTGCTGTACTTCTTTGTGTTTAAGTTATAATTTCTAATATGTCTTACCATTTCCCTATGTTGTAGATCTCCGTATTTTGACGCTGAAGATTCAGTTCAACCACCCGAAATACCTGCTCCCCAATATAACTGTTGAGTGGTTGAACGTTCATTTTCCTTTAGCTTAATTCTTCCTCAGAGTTAGTGTGACACAACGTGTAACAGGCTTGTAGAGTTGTTCCTCCTAGAATTACAGATCTGACTGACATGCCTCTATATAATTTCTGTTTCTGCAATGCGACTCACGAGATATGGGTCAGTCTGGGGCTATAGATACCACCTTGTGAGATTGAATTAACTATTCAGAATTCGGAGAAACTATACCTTTTGTCACATTGTATCATGTATCTATAAAGATTTAAACCACCGCATTACTCTCACTCAAACATATGCATCTTAGCATTAATCATTAATTGATGTTTTTTGTTGTACTGGTGCTCTTGCTTATAATTCTTGTTATTTTAAAATGCGCCAAAGACAGCGCTGCTTGATTCCCAGTCATCTGGCCAGGTGTCGACTACACACCTATTATTTCACAAATGTACCAATTAACCGTGTGCTTAAAACACTTTTGTTAATACAATAGCTAATCGTTAGGGCTGAAATGTAACGCTGTAAACATGATGTCCTCTCTCCGATAACTAGTGTATTTTTGTTCGCTTTTTGTGGTTTCTTGTATTTCTTTTGGTGGTGGTGGTGATATTTTTATACCGTGATATCCCAGATCGAACAGATATATGGACAAATGCACTCCAGCCTTTACCACCCCTTTTGTTGGTTTATACATTATGGATAAAGGACTGCATTATGTCCTGTCTTACAATTTTTTCAAGGTGATAGTAAACGGCCCACGAAAGAAAACACTGCTATTACTAGCACTCGAGGAACCATTTTAAAATGCCTTCATTCGCTGGAATTACGTACATTTGTATGTTGTGTGTGGTTGTTGTTTAGTTTAAGGTTCTCTCAAGCAAAGCAGACATTTAATTAAAGTCCTTTGAATAGCCCATCTTGTTCTGAAGTTTATATTTTCTATTGTGATTTTCTTTTCCTCTATGGTAGATAAATTCCAAAAGGAATTTGATTACTATGCCTAGCAGTTCCTGTGTGCACAGTTCCTTCTTTGGTTCATTTGTCCACATTTATATTTTTATACTAGCCACTCTACTGCCAATGCCTGTTAGTTATCATATTTCTTTTTGTTTGTATTACTATAATACAATATGAGGATGATGAACTGGAAGAATCTTTAAAGCATCGGAAAAATAAACGTTTTGTAGTATTTCTTCCGGATCCTTACGCACAGAGCTCAAATCCCGTTAATGTGAAATTTGACTTCCATCTACGCAGAATCGATATAAATGACTGTTGCTTCCGGCAAAAGCTGATGATATTTAACATATGATATATACAGTAATATATCTTTGCGAATAATATTTGAGTCAGTATCATATATCCAACGTGAAAATCACCTTCTTGGAAAAACAGAAATCTCTTTTCTCAGTAATTACACTTCAAAGTTTACAAAATTTTCGTTTTGTTGAATGCGGTGATAAACAAAACAGAAAATATAACTTATGCATTCCATATACTATGGATTATTTACATTTATGTATATTCTTTACCTTTCTTTCTTTTTGGAAACACAAGCAATAATATATTTATCTTTCAGACGCTAAACTCTTGCGAAATTTGTGTATATTTAAGTAAATAAAACAAAAGACTACTGTTTACATGCTGTTACAATTGCATATCAGATAGGCTTTAGAAACATATGTTTAAAATATCCTTTCACAATGTTTGAAATAAATTATTACCGTTATAGTTTCTACTTCTTCTCATCGATCTTACTCGATGATATTTGAAACTAACTCCGTCAAGAGAAAGAATCTTCTTTCTAAAGTTAATATTTCAAGTGTAGGAATAGGATAAATGAAATAAATATTTGTATACAAGCATGTAAATTCCCAGATCCTTAAATATGATCTGGAATCCATAGACGTGACCTGAATGAGAACGGTGTAGTAATTGTCAAAACGACTCCTGCAGATGATGCACGAGTGTAATATAGGGAAACATGCAAGACAAGTATTCAAATAACAGAATTAGAGAGACAATTTCCAGTCAAATCTAGAGGAAGAAATGCTAAAGATATTATTATTATTATTATTATTATTATTATTATATTATTATTATTATTATTATTATTATCATTATTATTATTATTATTATTATTATTATCACTGTAGTGCTCATTTCGTTCCACTCGTAATGTTCTAATTGAATTCTTCCTGCATAAAACCCACTTGAACAATAATGACAGTGATAAATGCAAAGTAAATTATCTAACAAGATAGCAGCGGGAATCCCAAACTTTTTAATACTTAAAGCAAGTAACGACTAACCTAACAATATCTAATATAATAAAATTGACAAAAAGAAATAACAGATAAACTAATTGAAAATAAAATAAACATTTGTCAAATAACATGGCGCAACTAAAATAATATGACTAGTAGTATTCAATAAAAATAGAGAAATACCTGAAATTTCGGGAAATCATCTAGAGAAAAACATTATCTAAGCCACAATTTCTTACTTTAGGTAGTGTGATATCAATTGTGTGTGTTTTGCTTACTATTTCTACAACAAAGATGTCTTCTCAAGGTTTCTTGTATTTCTCTATACCAATCATATACTGCCAGTACTTGCTCTATTATTCCAAATGTGGCATACTGTATGTCAAAGGTCTACGTTGCTTTCATCTAGTGTAGTCTTCTTTTAATTACACTAGCTGAATGACCGCCCTCGATAATATTTCCACATTCGATGCCCAATTCTAATAATTTTTATGATAGTTTAAGTTTAATTATTTTTTGTATTATAGTGCTTACCAGATTAATAAATATTACTTTCATTATTTTATCACAGATATAATCTTGCTTTTTTAAGCAAACACCTAGGTAATACAGCGACGTTTAATGTGCCAAAAATAGCAGCGATCACATAGAGATATTTTAATACCTATATCGTATCAAATAGCCATAGCAACTAATTCACTGGCTTATTCTTGGATAATGACGGGAAGGAAATAAGCCGCATGAGTTCGAAGCTTCACCCAGTTTTAATAAATTGAGCAATATAACTTATTTTTAGTATGTAAAAACAATAAACTGAGAGCATTTACACAGTGAATTTAAGTGAACAAAATACCAGATTTGCTCATCTGAAATCATGAAATGAAACTTGAAGCGACAAAATTGCAATGGATATATATTCAGTAGAGTATTGTTAATGAAAACAATTAGAGGCGGGAGAGAGAGAAAGTGAGAGGCCGTGTTGCAAATGACAACGAAAAATTTTGCCAGAATATATTTATATTGTTTATCAAATATTAAGACCTGCTCTACAGTGAACGTAAAGCTCGACAACAAATATTTAAATTTGTGATAGTAAATAATAGCAGACGCTTCAAAAGTGTCTTTTTATCGATATAATATTAAGAGGAATTTATAAAAATTTTCAAAGAGAGTCAAACCTATAATATGGTTATTATAGAGTGTGTGACTAACTGGCTAACGAACATCACAGAACTTTATATGCAGATATACAACTGAGTCAATCTGTTGTATATATTTATCATTAATAATTGGTAGAACTTACATAGGTGTGCATAGATAGATAGCTTGTTAGTTAGATATATATGTAATAGATAGACAGACAGACAGATAGATAGATAGATAGATAGATAGATAGATAGATAGATAGATAGATAGATAGATAGATAGATAGATAGGTAGGTAGGTAGATAGATAGGTAGGTAGGTAGATCGATAGATGGATGGATGGACGGATGGATGGATACACACACAAATCTGGTGCTGTGAGAACACATATGAACGGCGTTTCATTACTTTTTCAAATATGCCCAACTTTAAAATGATCTAACATAACGATATCGTTCATCCGGAATATGTTGAAAAATGTCAAAATATTAATTCCTCAGAAATATATGTCACTTTACATTTAACTATGTGTTAATTTTAGTTACTGACACTTGTTAAAAAGCATATTTTGCTTTAAACTAGTATCTCCTTGTAAACACAACTGTTACTAAACATGCTGTTTCCATTTCTCTCAGCCAACAGTTTTACATTAGCCTTCTCTCGAATTCTACATAATGCAAAATACAGCTGACCATCTGAGAAGAACTGTGTCGGAACATATATTCCAATTTGTTCAAAAGTCTGTCCCTGTGCCTTGTTGCATGACAAGGCAAAAGCTGCCTTGACAGGAAATTGCGTGTAAACCTGGATGGAAATTACATTTCTTGTTATTCTTGAGATTAGCAGAGTTGATACTGCATTAGGCCCAGAAGCAACCTCAGCCTCAATAGCATTATCATGTAAACTGACAATGATGTAGTGTGTGCGATTGCAATGTCCATTAGTAGCATCTAAATTTCTCAGAAGCATTATGCAGCATTTTACTTCAGTTTGAGAATGTGTGGTGAAAACCCTGATGGTGTAAGTTTGTTGATGAACTCGATTAGGTGCAGATTTCCATTATCTACTGTATTTGAGCTTCTGTATATTTCTAGCTCACCAAGGATATTGGTCAACAGTAAATCATTCACAAATTGTGCTGCTTCATTTGTTGGAGTAACAATGGTCTATTCCCAAGCCACACAGTGTTTGTGAAGTTATTTTTGAAGTCAGCATATAGAAAGTCAAATAAATCTCAAAGAGTACGACTTTCAAGGCAATGGTCATTGGGTGGTTTGATTTTGAATTCACCTAGGTTTTGCTCAACAAAAATGTTGCCATTCACCAAATCAAGAAAGTAATTAGCAAACTCTCTTTCATCAGAATGACCTTCTGTAAGAAATCTTAGATTGGCTGTCAACTCCACTATTCTACATGATCCAAAGAAAATATCTCTTTTAGTGTTGCGTCAACAATTTGTGATCTGACTCCATTATTTTAAAGTAGAATATTCTCCCCTCGAAATACCCTAACCAGTCGATCCTGTGTAGGGGAACCAAAATCATTCCTACGCCTCTGTGCATATTCAAACATTTGTTTCAGGCGCTTTGCCCTGGCTTCATCTGATTCAGTTGCCCGTCTTTCTCTCTGCCGTTATATCTTTGCTGCTAAATTTTTCTTTTCAGTCGCATATTTTTGGACGCCCCATGTTGAATTGCAAAATTTAAATGTGATATTTGCGTAAACCTGGCGTGTGTGTGTGTGTGTTTATATTAGAGAGACAAGGTGAGTGTGTTTGTGTGAGAGAGAGATGGGGAGAGAACATTTCAAACATTGAAGGAAAATAAACATGAAATGAAAATATTGTATAAGTGAAAGGTCGCTAAAAACTATCTTGTTAAGCGTGCTAGAAATAGCAGCGATCACATAGTTATTATTGTAAGGCTTATGGCGTCCCAAGCAGTCATACGAAGAAAATCACTTCTTCGTTAAAAAAAATTATACCAGTATTTTGAAAAATCTTCAGTTTATCAAAATTATTCATTTGACAAGCTCCGGAAACTGGTAATATTCTTGAAATTGTGCTTTGTTATACAGCTATTTTTTGTAATAGCCTGCATTTATTCAACAAAAGATGACTTAAATATTATACTAAAATTATTATATTAAAAGAAGAAACCATACCAACAAAATCACTTCAACATTTAAAAGAAAAATTATACCGGTATATTATAGAATTTTCATTTTATCAAAAATATTCATTTAACAAACTCCGGAAACAGATAATATTCTTGAAATTGTGCCTCGTATCTATTTCATATAGCTATTCTTAAATTATCATTAATGAAAATAGAGACGAGTGAGAAGGGGGTATGTTGCAAATAAAAATGTAAAATGCCGCCTGCAACGAATTATTATTGTTTATTATTAAATATTAAAATCTACTCGGCAGTGAATGCAATGAATATTTGAATTTATGAAGAATTGGACGCAGTGAATCAAATGAATATTTAAATTTGCGACAATTTAATAACCTTCACAAATGGAAATTATAGGAAATTTCTTAGAACATGAATTCATAGGAATATTTCCAGACGGTCAAGTGTTAATATTGCTTTCTTTTAGAACTTTAAGTACTTTTTGCATATCTAATTAATAAGTAGCTTTCTCCATTGTAGTATAGATGGTATATTTATATTGGGTGGGGGTAGAGGCGACATGTTTGAAGGATTAAAACATTAACATTAGGGTTTTCTCAATGTGAGTCATGATCATAAGCAAACCATACTGCATTTCATCTGGCACTAAGCAACGATGGAAAACAGAATCAGGTGTAGACTGAAGACACTCACCCTTGAGCTCAATATTCGGCGGAATCGTTAGCATGTATTTACACACGTAGAAAGGATTTTGTAGAAAATTTCATTTAAAAATACCCATCTTTCCGAATGTTATGAGGAAACAAACTCGACTTATGTGATTTTTCTGAAAATTCTCGCCCCACCATCGGGAATGGTTTTTCACCAAACTTCCGGTATAATCGGTATTTGCACCATCTGAAGCGTATTTCTAGAAAATTTTATTTGAAAAGTACCCATTTTTCTGGAAGTTATGAGAAGGTAAAATTGGTAGGACATATTTGTGTCAGCGTGACCGTTGCTATAACGCCTGTAATACTAAGATTACGTTGCTATGAAATAGTTACATATCAACTTGCTTCGCTTCACTTTTGCTTTGTAAGTAACAATATTTGATTATAAAACTGCATGTTGTGTAAAAACAAGCAATACTCTTCTATTGTTTGGTTTGTATCAAAGAGTGATAAATAATATAAGATAGTCTTAATCATGCTCTACATATATACGGTAATAGTAACTATAATAATGAATATCAATTGCATTAAAAATGCATGGAGTGTGTGTGTATGTTCTTGCGTGTCTGTGTGTATGCGTGTGCGTGCGTGTGTGTAGTAAGACAAAGGGGAGATTTTCGATTATCACCACGTGATAAGTTGTAATGCAAAAAATATACGTAGAATGAAAGGAAAATGCACACACTTTACATAGTTTCAAGATATTTTTTACTATATCATTAATATATCTTGTATTGTGTTTGTCGACCGGTTTCGCTTCGTTAATCATGACATTGAAATTATTGTATTTTCTTACTTAGTCCAACTTAGTCCAAGTTGTGTGTGGTGAATTTTATGAATGAATGATTCAGCAAGTAAAAAAATCTAAGGGGAAATAATTGGTGATCGTTATTGTTGGGGACAAGAGACGTAATTGTTCATCTTTCGAGGAGAGGATAAATATGCACAAAAACTTAAAAGCTGAAGTAGTGAGAAAAATATGTACACTGATGGGTATCTGATCATAACTTAAAATATATACTGAGATCAAAGTTGGTTATGCGTTCATATTTAGAAGCATTCTCTATTTATCGATGAACCAATTTTCTTTATTCAGACGTTCTTATATAGAAATTATTTCTTTGCACTGGTAGATGGGGAAACCTGTGAAGTCTGTTTGGATATTACATGCACATCTCTGCATGTGTTCACTCATATGTATCTGTCAGTATTGTGGGAATTGAATCTACTCCTTATGAATTGTAGTTTTACATCTCAGAGTCATACATGTCTGTCCTGTATAGTTATGTCCACAACCTAAGCAAGTTATAGCATAAACCAATATCTCCTGTTTACCCGAAACACACCAAAAGAAATATCTCCTTTATTTTGGGAAAAAGGATTTGCACAGTAGTGTCTTATAGAAATACTCGGGATCTTCATCTTCAAGACCCCAGAAAAACACTAACCGACAATATCCACCTTCACTTATAGACGATGGAATTAAGCGTACTAACAAATTAGATATTAAAACACTAAGAGCATCAAAACGTAACACCACACTTCATCTCAAAACACAACTGTGTACGTCAACTTACAGCACTAAAAACAATGAGGCATACAACACTATTGTACAAAATCTAGCTATGCCCACTTGAGATTGGAAAATGAACAACATTATGAAAACATAAATTCATCAAATGCAAACAGCAACACAAATCGTTAAAAAGAGCTTCACGAAACTGCGAAGCTTTACACAACTACGAAAGTAACGGTTAATATATGTGGACACCCAATCTGAGGAACATGCTCCAAGTTTTAGAAGGTTTGGAATTCCTACTCAAACAAGGAGAGAGGTTCACAATTAAAACCAATTTCACTTCTGCTTCCGAGAATCTAATTTATGTTACAACTTTCTCAGGTTGTGGACATAACAACATAGGACAGACAAATATGACACTGAGGCGTGAAATCTCACTTCATAAGAAGCAGATACGGTTCCCACAATACAGATTCCTTTCAGTGAATAAATACAGAGATGTGCAGGTAATATCTCAACAAACTTCACAGGTTTCCTCATCTTCCTTTGCAAAGAAACAATTTCTATATAAGAACGTTTAAATAAAGAAAATATGTTCATCGAAAAATAGAGAATGCGTCTAAATATGAACGCGTAACCAACTTTGATCTCAGTATATATTTTGATTCATGATCACATAGCCATCAGTGTACATATCTTTTCTCACTACGTCAGCTTTTAAGTTTTTGTGCATATTTATCCCGTCCTCGAAAAATGAACAATTACTTCGCTTGTCCCTATAATAACGATCACCAATTATTTCCCATTCGATTTTTCTACTTGTTGACTCATTCATTCATAAAATTCACCACATACAACTTGGACTAAGTTTTCTTAAGAAAATGCGAAATTGCTATAATTTCAATGTCATGATTAATGAAAGCGAAACCGGTCGACAAACACAATACAAAATATATTTTTAAAAATATCAAAAGATATATTGAAACTATGTAAAGTCTGTGCGTTTTCCTTCTTTTATTTTATATATACTTTTTGCTTCATATATATATTATTTATCGGCAGTACGTAGATAGTAAATTTTCCTTGGCTTAAAAATGCACGTTCTTTTAACGTAATTATATTACATCTTTTAACTTTGTGTTGTCCACTTTCGACGTTCCAGCTTCTTGCATGTTGCCTGTCTTGCCACCGTTTTTCACACGTTCATGTAGTATGTATATTTATGTATATAATCTATGGGGTAAATGATGACATTTCAAATCAGTTAAAATATTCTATCTTAAAGACAGCAAGTTCGCACTAGCATATATGTTTGCGTGTGCATATATATATTTGTGCGTGTGAGTGTGACTTATATAGATTATATATGTTAAAATATAATATGTGTGTGTACTTATAATTGGGGCACACAAAAAAATATTTTAAATTCTGTTGCATAGAATGAAAACAGACCAGCAGGTACCTGGTGTTTTAACATGGGGGAATTGTGTACGAAGCAACTATAAAAATAGCTTTCCGATAAAAGTCACATAACGCCGTAGGTGAAGTTTTGGGAAAAAGGAAAGCGGAAGTAAGTCGCGTAAAAATTAATGGAATCACATAAATACGCTCCCACAATCGAGGAATCTCGAACTACCATCTATGAATACGGTAAAATATGTAAGTACATTAACTAACTATTTTAAGTAGTTAGCTATAACAATTATATAGCTATATTCAATAATTATGTTAAAAGTACGAGATACACGATAACTTGAAGAAATTAGTCGTCTAAAACATTCTAAAAAGAGATATGGATAAATATATCCCATATGAATATACACTAAGAATATCATATCAAATAGTATAATACTGGCAAATCCCAAGTTAAAGAAACATTATGTTCTTTAAAAAATATCCGTAACATGGAATAACTAAAATTCCTTTTCCTGTTGACTCCATGTTGTGTGGTAATCGATGAACAAGGATGTAAGTGGAAATATATCTTTTGCATCATTGGACGCCATGTTGCGGCATGATTGTCTAGAAAGCAGTACTTCAGTAAAATTGGAAGTTACTTTTTTCCAGAACGTCATTCATGATAAGTCTCCTATTTGGAGTTACAACCTTTGAGTACTCAGCTAAAGTAAAATAGTTTTGGTAACAGAAGATTAGTTTGGTTATGTACTCAGAGAATTTTGATATCGATTATCGTTGACCAGGTTATTTATCTGATCATCGACAATCGATATACGTATTTCACGAATAGATAGTCAGAACCATTTCACACATGATTATTACTAGCCGGGTGGCTTGCGAATTATGCTGAGTTCTCAGTTGTATATCAGTAGGAAAAAACATAAAGGACCTCAACTCTGGTTTATGTTGATATGTAAAAGTAACCTGGATCAGCTAAAATTTAAAATATACAGAATTTACTGAACAAGACATAACACAATCATCATAAATAAAAGAAGGAAAAAGTTTCAACAAAATTATTACTTGCAGACTTCACGCTGAACAGAATCAAATAACTAACATTAAACTTGACATTAATACATTAACCATGCCATTAATAAGCTATAATTTTAATGTAATAAATTGGAAGCTGCACGAACTATGCAGACTGGAAAGAAAACAAGAAAATTAATTACTCTATCTAGAATGTACCAGCCAAAACTACAGACTGACAGGTTGAATTTGTCATTTGATGAGCATACAGATGTAAAATCATTCTATTCCGTATGTGTTCACAGGTATGTAGCAGAACGCAAATTTAAATTAATGCAAACAGTGAAGAAATGTGAAGAAAAAAAATAGTATTTGCTATTTTCATAGAAAAGTGTGAATATATAAACTAGTGGAGAAGAAAGGTAAAGTGCATAATGGTAAATCTTTAGCCAAAAATATAGATGGCCAGCAAGCAAAGCTTCAGCACATTCGTTCAATTTGCTAAAATAGTAGCGAAATTTTTTTAAGATCAAAAGCTACCATTTCATCAAGAGGAATGAGACATTGGATAACGCTAGTCCCGGTTATATACAAGTATAAAATTATTGTTTGGACGATTTTCTCTTCGGGTGGAGCTAAATGACAAAAACTTAGGATTAACGAAGTAGACGAAGAACATGAAAACGTAAACTTAAGCAAACGACTGAGGAATTTGCTTACTCCCAATGGCATATTAGTGTAAAACAATCCGACATCTTCACGAAGTATTAGATAACTGACACCAAAGCTCCTATTTAAGGAATAAAGAATGAAAGCCTTTCAGTATAACATTAAGCAATAAATATATTAAAAAAACCGATTCTGTTGACTGTTTGCATACTCCCAGGACTAAATTCTTATATTCCTAGCATTCAAGCAAAGATGCAGAACACAGTGCTATAATACAGAGTTTACACAAACAAGATTTAGGTAGTAAAACATACGCTACATCACCAACAGCATTTAATAATAGTAGAATATCAATATTCTAATATACACTTGTACATAAACAGAGAAATGAAGTCAAACTACCTACTTATTAAAGTTAGGAGCCATGAAGATATAGTACCAACATGAGGAAAAAATTTGTTATACACTCCTGAACAAATAGTATATTAAGCAATTGAGGTTACACACACTGAAATCCACATTAAACTGAACGAATATAGCACAATTCAAGCTACATACCACATCACAGAAGACCTTAATAAATTTTTTATTATACCTTACATTTTGAATCACTTAGTTCATTTATATAAAAAAGAAATTAGGAGTAAGAATAAACACAACCAGGCAAACATGACCATCATAACTAGTGAGAAATTTATTTACCAATACAACCATGATGCTTTGGAACTAACAGCAATCTCATATCATTGATTTTGAATAAATATTTTGGTTAGCATATACAGGCAGCAAACATTAACTGAAAGCAACTGCTATCATGGAAATGGTAGAAAGACCAGATTCAATAGCCGTCTGGCGAGTAAAGAAAACATTATAAATTCCCCCAAATACAAACAGTGGTGATTTCAAAAACTAACTGACCGATAACCAGTTTTCAATAAATAACAAAAGCAAAATCTGTTATCGATATTCTTCAACAGGCAGTTTGTTCATATTGGAAGACAAATATCTTGCTGAAGAAAGAGATACATTATCAAACAGGATAAGTAAATGAAAAGGAGAGCTATTCTTAAACTGAATCAATTATTGAATATATTAAAAATAGAGCATTGATTGATCATCAAAATTCTTTCGGCAGTATTCTAAGCATAGCGATGATGTAGAAATTGTACGTAAAACAGACAACCTCAATATTAAGGTATTATAGCAGCCATTGCGGTTAAAACTGAATCAACAACACTGACACCATATAGAGAATTGAAAATTCTAATGAAAAGAACTTCTGTCACATATGTACAGTCTTCAGGGAGACACCTTGTTCTCAGTTCTTTGTTCATCTAGGTTCCCATTAACAAATGCATTCGATGATACCACCAACAGCTACAAATGAAATAGGCAAACTTTAAATTATCCTTCCCTGATGCACAATGCAAAGTTCAAAACAGCAAATTAAAACAATACATAGATTCATGTGATATCACGTGTAGGTACATGCTTATAGTTAAAGCATGAAGTATCGCCTTGCATTCAGACATTGAAATCATACACAATTAAAACAATCACATAGGTACTAATAAGACGAAATTTATTCGATACAATTGACAGAGAATTAGTGAAGAAAATTTCACGTTTGATGAAGTTACACTACTTCTAAACTTTAAATCAATTAGAATTTATATATATATATATATATATATATATATATATATATATACACATTACATTGTAAAGAAAATAAGGTAATATTTCGAACACCCTGTGGATGTTTGCTGACAACATTTTCCCGTCTTATAAGAGTAATAATACCGGACCTTTCTGCCATTTTCACGTCTATTCTGTGTTCGAAATTATTATCTTCTTGTTTGTACAATACGATACACATTCGGCGCTTCTAAAAACAAAAAAGATATTTATATATATATATATATATATATATATCCATACACATACACATATATTTATATATATGTGTGTGTGTGTGATATATATGTATATACATATATGTGTGCGTGTGTGCGCGTGTCTTTGTGTGTGTGTGTGACTGTGTGTATATATATATATACACATATATGTTTGTTTTTAGAAGCGCCGAATTGTATCGTATTGTACAGACAAGAAGGTAATATTTCGAACGCAAATAGACGTGAAAACGGTAGAAAGATCCGGTGTTATATATTACATATAAGGAAGAAGCTATGTTTCATGTGTCAAAGTGGAGAGCTCCCAAACAAAGAATATAGAGTCCGAACCATTGTTTTAGTAATTTGATGTTGCTCACATACGGTGGCATCCATGTGGCTGTTTGACATCTTATCGCTTTTCCTCCTTAAATGAGAATTTTGCTTTTTATCACAAACAAGTATGCTGCACACAAAGCGTTCCCTTATTTCAGATTTTTGCGAGGGTGCTTCTTTTCTATATTTTCCCCCCTTCCGCATCTATTTCACCTTTTTCAATCCTTATAGCTGAAAAATTTAATCACCTTTATTCATCTTTAACCATATTCATATTTCGTCAGTGGGATTTTTCTCCAGCGATTTTATTATCATAATGAAGGGAAATTACTGAAAACACTTGAGGCTGATGGAAAGCAGTAGATATTCGAAGATGTAACTTTCAGATTTCTTTTTTGCAAAATTGTTCGTATTTTTATATTATGTGAAAGTATGAAAAATAAACAGCATCTGAAATCTGAGACATTGAAATAAATGATTGCCAACACGATAAGTTAATTCATGTTGCCTGCAATTATGTGTGTGTGCAACCAACTGTATATTAACAAATTAGTGAAAATATTACATGTTTACATACACACATACACATGTACGATGTACGATACACACACACATAAATGTATATATATACATATATATATAAAACTGAGAATATATGTCTGTTTGTCAGTTTGTCTGTGTGAATTCCTAAACCTCAATCAATTTCATTCAAATTTTACGCATGCCTTAGTCAAGGTCCATGACTGTACATATATATGTATGTATATGTATATATATATATATATATATATATATATATATATATATATATATATATATATATATATATATACATATATATACATGCATACATATAGCTTCAGACCAATCAAACACTGTGAGTGGATTTAGTTAACAGAAACTGAAAGAAAACCATCGTGTATATATATATATAAATATATATATATATATATATATATATATATATATATATATATATATATACATGTAAGAGTATGTGTGTATTTTTGTGTCTTTGTTTCTCCCTCATCACTGCTTGATAATTGGTGTTGGTTTATTTACATCCCCATAACTTAATGGCTTGACAACAAAAAGCCCAATAGAATAAGTACCAGGCTTATCAAAATTTAAAAAAAGGAATGGGGGCGATTTATTCGACAACTCATTCTTCAAGGCAGTGTCTCATATGTTTGTTTGCTCACTCAACTGTACGACTGTATCTATCAATCTATCTTTCTAGAAGGATCAGAATTCCTCTTCAAAGAGAGACAGAAATTCAAGATAAAATCTAATTTTACTTGTGCCTCTGAAAACATAATTTATGTCATAAAATGCTCGGGCTGCCACCAAAACTACGTGGGCTCCACCGGACTATCACTCAGACGTAGATGCACACTGCATCGACAACAGATTGCATTCCCAGAATACAGAATGATACCCTTTAGTGAGCACATTGAGAAATGCGCAAAGCAACTACTACCACAATTTTTAATCTTTCCATTTCACCAATGTGCTATCGGAACACCAACACAAATTAGACTAAACAAGGAAACATTCTTCATTGAAAAATACAAGCCCAAACTTAACCATTCCAACATTCTTATACAGAGAAACTCACTCCAAAAAAAGGCAAAAAATATTAAGCGATTATCTCCCTTACACCGGAAGAAATCACTTATCACCTCCCCTTATCTGGAACTCTTTCTTCACACTTCTCAACGTAAACAAAACGATGTAAGAAATTTGAAAAGCTGAACGCGAAACCGGTCATTTCTTCAAAAACTATGTCATTGTATGAAAAAAAAATTATAACATTCTTCAGACATAATGACTCAAATATATATTTTTTAACCTTTTAAAACAAGCCTTCTGTAGTTCTTTCACTTTTTACTATTTTATATATATATATATATATATATACATACATACATACACACACACATAGATATATACATGTATGTATATGTGCATATATATATATACAAATATATATATATATATATATACATATATATATATATATATATATATATATATATATAGGCGGTGCTCCGGCATGGCCGCAGTCAAATGACTGAAACCAATAAAAGAGTAAAAGAGTATATCTATTATGCAATGCAAATGTCAATGTCTTTACGTGTGTTCGTGTGTTACTTATAGACTAGAAAACTAGTGGACCGATCCTAATGAAATTTGGAACATAAAATCCAAGCCTAGGCAGAAGGGTAATGCCGTATGTTTCATATAATTTTGAGGGAGAATAAAGGGGGAAAGAACCCTTCCGTGAAAATTCATATGCTTCGGATTTTGATAAAATTTATGAGAAAAAAATTTTAAAATATACTCAAAATTTCCATTTCTTTGGATGATTCTAAGACCACGTAATGGTGGCTTAACCTCCAAATTTTTGTCATTTTTCATGGACCAGTATTATTGAATGGATCCTTATGATATTTGGAAATTAGATTCCATGCATAATGACAGGTATAATGCAATGTGTTTGGTTTGAATTTGAAGATGCTTAAAAGGGGCGGAACCTATAAAAAATATAGACATATATATATATTAAGGTATATACAGTTCTATATTTAAAAGATGAGAAATTGTGTACATTATTTACATTTGACGGATATTTGTCCTCATCTTGTTTGTTGTTAACACAACGTTTCCGCTGATATACCCCCGAGCCTTCATCATGTGTCTTGGGGAAATTTCGAAACTGGGTTCTCATTCCTAATGTATTTTTCGATGTTATTTTTATTATTATTATTATTATTATTCAGGTCACCGCCTGGAATCGAACTCGGAATGTTGGGTTTAGTAGCCAAAGTAGTGATAAAAATATCATTATTATTCCTAAATTAAGTAAAAGCTCGTCGCCATTTCTACTGTGGAAGTTATAGTTGATTATTTTGTATCTAGTACTTGGCAGTATTCGTTACATAGTCTCTAAAAGGTTGGAAGATGAATTATACCTCGGCAAGATTTGATATTACATTGTAAAGGTCGTAACAGAATACGGAAAATAATTAAATTCGTCATTTATTAATAATATGAATAATAGTTTCCAACAAAATCAGAGGTTCATAGGACACATACTATTAGAGATAGAATGTAGTTGATTATATTGTTCTGTTGATCAATACTTATTTTGTAAATTTTCTATAGATAAAAGAAGCCGTCTACCTTGGTGTGATCTGAAATCATAAAGCGAATGGAAGTAACTATATGCCAGGAATTATTTAGTTCATCGCCAATAGAAAACAACAAAGAAATTAATATGTTTAAGAGCGGAATGGCGAGTTACAAAATTATTGCTAGCAATGAATAGCAGTTTCAAAGAACAACATCCGTAGGAATTATATTGTCCAAACTTAGTCCATGTATGTAAATGGATAATATGAAATACTGAGCAACCAGTCGGAGATTATTTAGTTTGTATCGTGTCGCAATCCTGAACTGTTTTATATCCATAGCAAACAGGTAGCTTTTACAATAGGCGTCCAAGTTGTAATCAAGTTATGTTAGGTATTAAAGTAAATACGCTGGAAACTGTTAAAAAGTGTGTTGGCTTCAGTTACTCATTCCAATTGTAACTGAGGGAGAAATCTTCCATTGATAATCCAGCATACAAAGCTAAGTGATGTTAATTTTCAAACAGTTGTTAATATTCCAACTCGGCTGAACAACCGTCAGCAACAGTCATCAACATTGTTGTAGCAGCAGCAGACGCAGCGCGGTAGCAGTAGCAGTAGTTGTAGTAGTAGCAGCAGCAGCAGCAGTAGTAGTAGTAGTAGTAGTAGTAGTAGTAGTAGTAGTAGTAGTAGTAGTAGTGATAGTAGTGGCAGCAGCAGCAGCAATAGTAGTGGTAGTAGTAGTAGTAGTAGTAGTAGTAGTAGTAGTAGTAGTAGTAGTAGTAGTAGTAGTAGCAGCAGCAGCAGCAGCAGAAGCAGTAGCAGCAGCAGCAGCAGCAGCAGCAGTAGTAGTAGTAGTAGTAGTAGTAGTAGTAGTAGTAGTAGTGGTAATAGTAGTAGTAGTATGGGGGCATGCGTTGTAATAGGTAGATGACACCTTTGCACCAATTAGGCAACAACGCTCCAACCCGTGAGTCTATTCGGATAGTTGTTGCTGGTGAGAGTTTTATGACGTCGAAGTAGAAATCCTACTTCAACTTCTTTTAGTTGCCTTTTACGACTCGGAAAAGAAACTTTAGGTATTTTCTTTGACATGCCGGTCCCCACACAACTCATTACTCTAATTCATGAAACCTATATATCTTTACTATTATATAAATAGATATAATGAAATTTTAAAACGAAAATAGTTAATGTGAGTTTATGCACCAACATAAGAGAGCTTGATTAATAAATCGTCTTTCAATTCACATATTTAAACAAACCTGTGAGATAAAACAAAGTATTTAGCATTAACACAATGGAATCACATTCTTAGGTTTCCCGAGAGATGGATCTGTAATATTGTTTCAAATTTTGGTACAAAGCCAACAAATCTTAGCGGAACGGAAAGTCGATTACATGAACCCCAATGTTCTTGATTTTTTAATCAAACAAATGGATGAAAGGCAAAGTTGATCTTAGTGGAATTTGAACTCAGAACGTAGAGAAAGACGAAATGCTGTTAAGTACCTTACCCAACGTCCTAACGATTCAGCCAGTTTGCAGACTTTTGATGGAGCTGTAATATTGGTGTCAACAAAATAGATTAAAATATTAAGGAATATATTTAACCAACATCAACAAGCAACGAAATATCAAGAACAACGAGTTCCTTATTGACATCATCCACAGAAAAATCCCTTTGGGAAAAACTATAAAACTGCATGACCTGCTTTCGCAAACTTTACGTGAGGTTATGAAACTAATTATCTTAAGAAAATACAGCTTAAATTTTCTTTGCTATTGTCGTTTATTCATTCCCGGGCCATGCCTGGCTTATAAGTGCCGGTTTCCCGGTTTCATTGGCGTATAAATTCCTATCCTGGATGGGATGCCGATCTGTCACATTTCTTTCCTATATATGTAATTAAAGCGAGGAACTGATAAAACCGTTAGAGTATCGGATAGAATGCCTTGCAATATTCGTGTCCGTTCATTGACCATTCAGTGACCAAATCACTGCGAGATCAATTTCGTCCTTGGAGCTCGATGAGTTAAATAATAGTCCAATGCAGGAAGAAACCATTCATGCCACTATCTTTTTGGTTGTACATTGTAAATAAAAGGTTCGATTTAGTTTTTCGAATAAGGAAATGCGCATCATTCAAACTGACGAAGGATTGCAACAGAAATACTAGCAGCCTATTTTTTTAATATATTCATACCACATTATTTTGTTTTTAAACACAAAGCTAAAACTGGAAAAAAAAACAGGACAAAAATAAACAAACTGCACCAATCCTCCAACTTAGACTGCCTGCAATGGTTTTCACATTATTGAAAGAATCTATAATCTAAAACACAATCCATCACTAAGTACGAATAAAGCAACTTCCAAAAAAATATTCTAGTACCTTATGGTATTTCTTTTATTTCATGTTATAAAAGTATCAAATCTATTCTGGAAAGTTTCCACCGGGTAATGAAACAGAAGCTATGCATATCAGACCCTCTTCTGATCAAAGGCGATATAAATCAGTTTTCTGCTTTTAAACAGCTAAGGACAAGCTTTGTACGCCTTTCAGCTCTTTTATTTCCATAAATTAGCTTTTCCTGAATGATCAGCATGTTTAAAACATTTTTGCCTTTATTTTAAAGAATTTTGACTGATCGTACTGTTGTTATTATTATTATTATTATTATTATTATTATTATTATTATTATTATTATTATTATTATTATTATTATTTCTTTTGCAGTTTTATTTTATGTAGCAGTAACGTTATCTTTCTTCTCTTTGCATATTTTTCTTCAAAATAACTTTGATCTAAAATACGTAATAGTCTAAAATTCCTTCTGAGAGAACTGCAATATAATGCGACAGTTTACTATATTCATTTGAAAACTGGCCTTGTTTTTATAGCTATTTTCTTTTATATACATTTATATGTGTGTGCATGCGTGTATGCACAGACACACGCTCAGATACACGGACACACACACACACACACACATATATATATGTATGTATGTATGCATGTATGTATGTATGTATGTATGTATGTATGTATGTATGTATGTATGTATATGTACGATTTGAAATACTGTAGAAGTAGTATTCTAGTGAACGAGCCAGACGAGGATCTCGAATCTATAACCTAGTTGCTTCATATCAATCTCTTGATGTTGATAATCTACATTTGTTGTCACAAGAGAGTCAAAACATTTTCGTAATACTTTGATATAGAGAGACAACAAGGGATAAAGAGGGACAAAGAGAAAGAGAGAGATAGAGAGTGAATGAGAGAGTGAGTGAGTGAGTGAGTGAGTGAGTGAGAGAATATGTTAATGAAAGCGTGTCGAAATAATATTTACTTAATGTTACCGTCACCAGTCCTTGTTGGCAATGTGTCTGTGCATGTATAAGCCGGCGTGGGAAGGTATTTTAGTGAAACCTAGCATGCAAGATTTCCCTCTCCGTACCACTGATGTTTATCGAAGGGAAATTCCGCCGTCTGCGGTACAGCTTTGCACCGGTGTCATCGCTGAGACTGTCGTCAGAACACAAAGCGTCGGAAATTGTACTGCAAGGTGACTTACTTTATCTCATAACATTTCCTCGCATCCACTGTCCTGGGTTGTCTTCCAAAAGTAATCATAAATATGGAAGGAACCTCTGCTAAAATACTCATAAAGTCCTAACGATTATACCGAACCAAACAAGCATTCAGAGATCAGCTGCTATATATTCTATTATAGACCAATTTCCAGTTATAAAGCGACAACAACACTGACAGAAAATTAAGGTGGAGCTCCAGCATGGCCGCAGTCCTATCAGTGAAAACATTAAACCAAAAAAATATATATATACATTAGTTGGTACCAAGTTTTAAACCTTAAAACCTTAAAAACATGCTAACCTTTTAAGCCATGCTAAGTGTTTTCAATGGAAACTGAGACGGTAAGATTAATCAAGTCCCTTGCTACAAATCTCTCCCAAGCGAGAGGTGTCCTAGTGCATTTTTACTTGGTCTAGTTTGTGTGTTTTTGGTGAACGTACAGCATTCAACGGCTAATAGTTCAGTTTATGTAGGCACTGTACTTGATATTAATTACTTCTATAAATAGCGTAAGTACAAGTGAGAAAATGTGTAATTCAATATCTTAGGAGGTAAATTCAATTTCCTTTCCTTGCGGCTAACGTTACTTGCGATAAACCGACACTCTCTAGAAGTAGAACGGTATTCTTTTACTTGATTCACTGATTTGACGGTGGCCATGCTGGAGCACCGCCCTAAGGTATGTATATATGTTATCTTAATGATTCTTATCACTTTCAGTTGTTAAGACCGATCCCCACGGATCTTTTATGAGTCGGAAAAGTGTTAGATTAAACTATTCATATCAACCAGTTAGACTGGAATTAGTGAGATTACAATACTCATCTCTTTTGATTGAAATATGAAATTAAACGATGGATTGAAAGTGTTTCTGTATGATATGAAAAAGATTAGCTTATCAAACCTTTATAGTTATCTGAAATATTTTCTTGGGAATACATTCCTTAATGCATAAAGATAAATAGTAACATTGAAATTACTATATCTCCCTCGAGCAAAATCAGTCCTACTAACCTTAATTAAGAAAATGGTATAACACTTATAAGTACGATAATTGTTCAGACATTTTCACATTTTCCTATAACCCACTTCTATAATGAAGCATGGGGAGGATCATTTTCAACGTGACAGAAGATAAGCCATTTATCTTTCTGCATGTGCAAATATATTAAATCACTGTATTACCTGTCGTATTTGATCCATCTGAAACCCATCAATCAATTATGAATTGCTATCCATAACCAGAAAATATCTAGTGATAAAGATATTAAATATCAATTTATTTTAGATATATTTTTCTTATTTAATGTGTGTAATACTTTAGTTCAATATGATATTGAAATAGTGTGTTTCAATATCATTTCTGCGATTTTTTGATGATTACGTTCATAAATATCATTGTAAAGATGGCAGACTTTAACTTTGTACTCCCATCAGATAATGACTCAATGTGTCTTAAATTTTCTACATGCAGTCAGAAATTAAACCAAATTTATGCTTTGCCTTTTTGGCTAACATAATAACGAAGGTATAGCCAGTTGTATGACTTATTATTCTCTGTTATAATTCATACTGTTATCGGGATATGGAAAGAATAAACAACTTTTGTAACGTAATTTCCCTCACCATATCTATAAGAGCGAGCATGTGACTACAAGCCAAAAAGAGGCGATGCTTTTCATCATAGCATCATCTTAGTTCTCTATATGTGTATGCTTGCAACTTATATCAAAAACATCTCTGTAATTTGGTACAATGATAGTAAATTATCCTAATTTTATTGATGTTGCAAAGTACTGAAGCGAAATCTTTCATGTTCATACTTTGCTGTAGAAAAATCTTACATGATCGTTTCTTAGGCAAGTGATAAAATACAGCTTTCAGAATACCTATGTAAAAGCTATAATTAACATATTTAAAGAGCTTTAAAACAGGTAGATCTATTTGTATTTGCCCAAGTCTTATTACATTCTCATTTTATAGTTCAACACAGTTATATCAGAAGCTGATATATCGGGTATTAAGAAGGCTTAACCTTAATCTTCTCCAATGTATATATATATATAGATATAGATAGATAGATAGATAGATAGATAGATAGATAGATAGATAGATAGATAGATAGATAGATAGATAGATAGATAGATAGATAGATAGATAGATAGGTAGGTAGATATGTAGATAGATAGATAGATAGACAGACATATAGATATAGATATAGATATAGATATTTGTATGTCCTTGACTGGTGTCTCCTTATCGTAATTTTATACAGCACAGCAGCATATTGTTACTTTGAATAACACGGTAACTGGTGCCTCTTTAGAACCATGATAATACCGAAAGCCATGTTGATAATTTGAAAAGCACATTAAGGAGGCTCCAAGTTTTAAAAAAACTTATTTCTCTTCCAGCTAAGTAAACATACAGAGAGCTTAAAATACTGAATTCCTCTAACATATGTAACTATAAAATTCCTTTGTGTGAAGACTCCGCATTTATCACATGAAATGATCTGATGTCTCTGTAACAGAAAAGTTTTTTTACAGCGTACATTGGCTGAAATAACATTTACAAAACTCTATGCTAGATATAGAAAATCGCCAAACGTAGATACCTATACTATAATATGGCACAAATAAAAGCAAGTACAACGCTGTAAACATGTACCTTATCACTGGACTTAGTTGAAAAACAGCTAAATAGCCCTCAAGTCACGAACTACCGTCTTACAAATGGAGCTGATTCACTATGTATTAAGCTAGATAATCAGCTTGAAAAACAGACAAGAAAGGTAGCTAACTTAGCAGAGCCGTTAATGCAAAGGACAATATTCAATGCGATATTCATTCTAGCTCTTAGCGTTCTGATTTTAGATTTTGCCACTATTCGTGAAAAGCAGCCGATTCCCAGAAAGTGAGAGTCAGAGAGATAAACAGATACAGAAAATCGCCCCAGCACTTAACTCATACATCATATCGATTTCAATAGGAAAGAAAACAAATTTAACCTCGGCTGTACTTGGATTCAGAAGGATGTAAACAACCGCACTAATTATCGAAAATCCTTTGTCCGCTGTGCCCACCATGGAGTCATCAGAAACGGTCAAAGATTTTCATGATCTTAAATACCTCATTACAGAACATGTTTATGAGCAAACAAACGCACGGGCCCTTAATTGATGTTCGAACTGGTAGAAATAGCCACTAAATGTCCCTTGAATCTCATCTGAACATCTTCAAAGAAATGACACATTAGCCGATGTACTGCTATATAAATAAGCGTGAAAATAAAATATATTGCTGCGCTAACCTCTTAGTAACCAACAGCAACAACATAATTTTGAGAGGTTATGTTCTAATTCATTAATATTTGAGTTGTGTAATCGCTATACCATAAGTTTAATTCAGGTTTTATTGACGTCAATGGCAAAATGTGTGTGTGTATATATATATATATATATATGTATGTATATTCGCACTTTCATTCATTCTTGATATGAATACGTAGAAATACATGTGTACATACGATACGTGCATACAAATATATGACTATGCACGTGTTTGTGTGTTTGCGTGTGTTTGTGTGTGTGGGGGAGTGCATACGATTACATTTACGAATTAGAGAAAATAGTCGTCAATATTGCAGCAACCATAAATTTGTCGCCTCAAATTTGCATATATATATATACACGCACACACATATATGTATGTATACACATATATATATATATATATATATATATATATATATATATATATATATATATATATATGTATATATATATATATATATATATATATATATATATATATATATATATATATATATATACACACATATATATATGTATATATATATATATATATATATATATATATATATATATATATATATATATATATATATATATATATATATATAAACGAGAGAGAGACGGTAAAGATTGGAAAGATATTGAGGTATGCATATATGCATTATGTATCCAGATAACTTTCACATGTATCTCATGAGATTTGATTTTCGTAAAAATATACATTCGAAAATTCAAAATCATCACTATATTATTATAGAAATTGACTAAAATAATTCACGGAAACTTCATTGCACATTCTTGCTTCAGGCTATATTAAGCAATATCCAATCAATTTATCGTTTGCTTACAGTAAGTGCTCATATGAAAAATACAGACATATGCTCCAACGTGTCCATATTTTCTAGCATCTGTATGGGTATTTAGTTCACTGTGACCATTATTATTATTAATAATGTTACCCTGATCACCATGGAGTCAGAACATTCCTAATCATCCAAGCTTTAATTTATTTACCAGAGCAAGAGATCTCTCGGGGTGGAGATACTGTCTCTGAACTCCACCCCTTAGCACCATCTATTATATGCTGACCTATGTTTTGAGAATGTACTGTTGTCGCTTACTACGCTAGACCTGTGGATTGGCGAGAGTTCTTTTCAGATACAGTGCCATTTTTGTATTCTTACTCAAAAATACAGAATGGAAGCAAATACCGCTGTTAATTCGATCTAAAATGTTCACAGTGCAACCAATACATTGCTGCAGACTTGGACATTTGACGACCACGAAAGGAAAAAAAGAAAACAATCCTGGCTCTGGGTGGGACTCGATCCCACATTTGCTGAGTCAGAATACAATGGTACTCTAATGACTCAACCAGCTGCAAAATCACAACCAATATCACCTTTGTATCCAACACCTGCACTACTTCCATCATCATGGTTATCCTTCTTTTCTCCTTTCTATCATCACCGTCATTTTGAGTATCATGACAATGGCCTTTAACAGATATTAACACCATTATTGCCATTGCTACAATTAAGACTAACAATTCTATGATCATCATAATACTGAGCGCGTACATTAATGTCGTCGTCGGCGTCAAAAACTATAAACGCTATTAGAATTATTGATATCATTATTGCTAAGCAACACTGCAATGAGGTTAACTTTGCCTTTCATCCTTTCGGGATCGATAAATACGTACCAGCTGGGCAATGGGATCGATGTAATCGACTTAATCCTTCTCCAGAAATAGCTATCCTAGTGCCAAAATATTTTTCCTCTATTCTAGTTTAATTATTTTGTCAATTTCCATACGTTTGAGACTGTGGAGGCACATGGCCTAGTGGTTAGAGCAACAGACTCGCGATCGAGGGATCGCGGGTTCTAATCTCAGACCGGGCGATGTGTGTGTTTATGACCGAAACACCTAAGCTCCACGTACTCCGGCAGAAGGTAATGGCAAACTTCTGCTGACTCTTTCGCCACAACTTTCTCTCACTCTTTTCCTCCTACATCTTGCAGCTCACCTGCGACGGACCGGCGTCCCGTCCAGGTGGGGAACCTATACGCCAATGAATCCGGGAAACTGGCCCTTATGAGCCAGACATGGCTCGAGAAGGAACAAACCATACGTTTGAGATTATGTGTAGCCTTAGATACACAATGCAGCATGTAATTGTGATGTTATCATTGCTTGAACACTTTTGCTCAAAGATCTATCCTGTCACGGCCACTGTAACTAAACAACAACGCAAAGATTATAAGATTGACATTTTTATGCGACATGATTAGACGAGCAGCCTATAGACTCATGTTTTGTATAAAATATATATACAGCTTCAAATGAATTCATTGAGAGGGTGTCGTGTTTGGTATTTATAACAATGGAATGCTCTTGGTTAACTATATAATAAAGTCTTTGTCTTATGTATAGCGATATCGTATAAACAGTTATTGAAGAATACAACCATCATTTTATATTTTTGTGTAAGGCTGAGTATCTGTTTTATTTTTGTGTGTGTGTGTATATTATAATTTAGTAAATAAGAGCAGCCCATTCCATCAAACCTAAAAGAATGAAACATGCCGTTGATCTCTGAAGGATTTTAATCCAGAAAATAAAGAGAGATCCACAACAAATTATTTACTTCCAATGTATACTCAAGCTCGTCTTTACGAATCAGATTCTTCCACCTACCTAAGATAAAATTTAATTAAGGTGTCCAGCTGCGAAACATTCCTAAATTGCATTATCATTCTATTGCTACTCTTCAAGGTGTACTTTATTACAGATTTATGGGTTTATTTTACGGAGAAAGAGTTGGCAACAAGTGTCATTCATACAATGCTTCGTTGACAAATGAATAAGATCTTGTCGCTTTCCAGCCTCTAGCTGGACTTCTTTTGCAAGAGCATAAAATGCGTCTTCTCTTAAGCTGCAACAATAGAACTTGCAAGAAGATGCTGCTATACTTGACTTAATGAGCAATTATAATTCTAAGAATCTTCTATAACGGCATATGCGATTCTGTACTGATACTAAACATAATATATAAAGAAATAAAATGGTATAGTGCAGGTATGATTTGTTGTTGTTGTTGTGGTAGTGGTGGTGGTGGTGGTGGTAGTGGTGGTGGTGGTGGTGGTAGTGGTGGTGGTGGTGGCAAGGCGGCGAGCTGGCAGAAACGTTAGCACGCCGGGCGAAATGCGTAGCCGTATTTCGTCTGTCGTTACGCTGTGAGTTCAAATTCTGCCGAGGTCGACTTTGCCTTTCATCCTTTCGGGGTCGATAAATTAAGTACCAGTTACGCACTGGGGTCGATATAATCGACTTAATACCTATGTCTGTCCTTGTTTGACCCTCTATGTTTAGCCCCTTGTGGGTAATAAAGAAATAGGTAGTGGTGGTGGTGGCTGTAGTAATAGTAGTAGTAGTAGTAGTAGTAGTAGTAGTAGTAGTAGTAGTAGTAGTAGTCATCTCTGAAGCATGTGTGAATGAGAAATGCTTAAATTGTAAGATAGGAGCGGCATTAAGAGCTCTCGGTTGACTTTTTGACTGGAGGAAATAGTTACTCGCGGAAAGCATGTAAGGCTGAGGTTTCCCCCTTGGGCAAGTGTCTTCTACTATATCCTCGGGACGATCAAATCCTTGGGAGTGGATTTGGATTTGGTAGACGGAAAGTGAAGGAAGCCAGTCGTATGTATATGAGTGAGTGTGTGTGTCTGTGTTTAACCCCCACCATCGCTTGACGACCGCTGCTGGTGTGTTTATGTTCCCGTAACTTAGCGGTTCGATAGAAGAGACCGATAGGATAAGTATTAGGCTTAGAAAAACATGTCCAGCGGTCGATTTGTTCGACTAAAATCCCTTAAGGTAGTGCTCCAACACCGTCGAAGTCACATGTCTGAAACAAATAAACTAGTAAAAGAATAAAAGAATAATACGTAAATTATTCGCCAGGCACGCGATACATATGAGAAATGAGGCTTCAGTAACACCGTTTTTCCTTCGCTCTTTATCATTATCGACAAGAAATCATCCATAATGTCAAGTGATTTGCTAGAAAATAGCGCCTAAAATTGTCTTAAATCACACCGCACTCTCTTAAAATAAGGGACATATTAGGAAAGGGACATCATCGTAACAATGGCTTCGATTAGATGTCTTTTCAAACGCAGCAGGGTTAATCTTGGAACAACAAGTAGCGACGATGGAGATGATTACGGCAGCAACGTAGATGGACTCAGAGTTGACGACGACAATGGCATAAATAGCTGAAACAAAAATAGTAATTAAATTAGTGAACTCACTAATTTATCTACGCAGTTAATATGAATTACTGATTAATTAACACTCGCTTTGTTGTCTACGTTACATTCTCGAACTAAGGATCCTTTAAGCTGTCGCTCGACGAGCTAGAAATAGCAGCTAAATCTAGTACGAAACTTCTAATCAAATCTGCTTGCTCAAAAAGCGAAAGTTTACGTTCATAATGTGGTCCTTAAGATATCTTTATTTCAATTTGAATATGCGTAATGGCCATGCTTTGGTCGACATTGATCATAGTTGTGCTCAATAAAGGTGATGATTATTTTAAATCAACTAAATTCATAAATCAAATCAACTAAATTCGTAAACCAAAATATCAGTGTATAACAGGAAAGAGGATTTCAAATTTATTGTATGAGCATTTGTTTTTGGGAAATTGCATGTAATAAATATCCTGTTCAAACAATTAGACTTTATCTTACTATAACTGTAATAATCTTATCTTATTGTATCTAGATTAGAACTGTAATTTAAATATCTAGTTTTGCCATATATTTTATCTATATATTTAAGTCTGATAGTGAGATCACATAGCGTAGGATTTCGAGGTGTTCCACGCGCGATTGTGAAATTGTAGGTGGCGCGCGTTGTTCTTGAGCAAAACAGTTCATCTCGCATTGCTTTACGATCACTTCGACGTCTGAGGTATGGTGCACAGAGCACCTGTTCAAGCGGGCATAAGATCATTTACAGTGCAAAAATTTATTCACTACAAGGAAATCATCTGTGCAGCTTGTTCAGCAAGAAATTGCAGAACCATCTTTCTCCGACTCCAGAGACCAATATAAACAAAAGATTAAGTCTGTGAGCGACATTTAAAGTGCATGTGTGGTTTACTCAGTCACTTATATGTTAACTTAACTAGTAGACAGTTCAGTTAATCGGAGCGAATGCTCATCGTTGACAGCGACAGAGAATACATTAACATCAGCATTAACACCAACATATCAACAGCTGCTATTTACTTAGATGTAAGTACACATAAAGCAACTAGATTACATTATTCACTGTGGAAGTGTTTGCAGGTACTACTAAACAATTAAGGTCAAATTGTTGAAATAAAGTCAAATATTTCTGCTGGATAATCTACTTATGTTATGTCAGTTTGTGTTCTTTTATTAAATTGATGATCACTGGGTCCCCAATATGAAGCTGAAATATTATATCAGTGAAGGGTAATAAAAATAGTGATGGTTTCTAAATTAAGTATAGGACCAGAATATTTCAGAGAAGTAGGATAGTCGATACCATCGACCCCGGTACTTGATAGATATTTTATTTTATCCACCCTGAAATTGAGAAGGAAAATTTGATCGCTACGAGATTTGAACTCAGAACCTAATGAGCCTGAAGTAAAATCGCAAAACCGTAAAGAGTGGAAACTGTTTCCTGACAGCCACATAGACTGTTAAAGGATGGTAATATTTAAGTGGGGTGGGCGTGTGGCTTAGTGGTTAGAGTGTCAGCAACATGATCGTAAAACTGTGGTTTCAATTCCTTGACCGGGCAACTCGTTGTGTTCTTGAGCAAAACACTTGATTTCACGTTGTTCCAGTCCACTCAGCTGGCAAAATGAGTAACGCTGCGATGGACTGGCGGAACACAGCTGGGGAACACATACACCATTGAAACCGGGGAACCGGGCCCATGAGCCTGGCTAGGCTTTAAAAGGGCGCAAAGAAAAGGAAAATTTAAGTGAATCGATTTCAGTAATTTTTTACCGCCTCCGGAGCCTCGGAGAGATTTCAACTCAGTATGAAAAGAACCGGGTTAAAACCGGCTACATATTACATTAACCTCTAGCTATAGACCACTCATAAGAAGTTATTAGTTTGAAGTTTTGAAGCAAGGCTAACAACTTTGGGTAAGTTGTAAGTCGATTACATCGACCCCGGTGCTCAGCTGGTACTTATTTTATCGAACCCCAAAGAATGAAAGGCAAAGTCGAACCCCAAAGAATGAAAGGCAAAGTCAACCCCCAAAGTATTTGAGCTCGGAATCTCGAGTCAGAAGAAATGCTGTTAAGCATTTGCTGGCGCGTTAACCATTCTAACAGCTCACTGCATTCGGAGGGGAAATATTAATAATGATGGTTTATAGCATATACACAGATCTACGAACGTTTTGGAAGATAAGGAGTTTTACTCTTCCTCACTATTTGAATGTTAATATATTTCATCGATCCCAGAAGGATTGCCTGTGATGTTGTGCCTGATATGATAGAAATTAGGAAATTACAATTGATGTTAATGATATTGTGAATTCTTTTGTAAATTACTCTACAGGAATGTATGATGAAGGGTTTCACTTTACAACCACATAGTTTCGATTTCCGTCCCACTGCACGGTATCTTAGGTAATCTTTTCATGCTATAGCTCATGGCCTGTTAATGCCTTTGAATGAATTTGGTACGCGGAAACTGTGTGAAAGCCTATCGTATATGCACATCCACATACACTTACACACAAACCAAACACACACACACACACACACACACACACACACACACACACACACACACATACACAAACACACACACACATATATATATATATATATATATATATATATATGTAGGTGTGCATTTTGGTGAGTATTGTATTCATGTCTCTCTTCTAACCGGTTTTGGTTTGATTACGTCCGTTTTAGTTTTAGCAAAATATCGAGGGAATAATCGATATTTAAAAACAAAACATGTACTGAGATTGATATGTTCGACTTCAGAGCGGTATTCCCACTTGGCCGCAGACCAATGACGGAAACAAGTAAGCGATGAAAAATTTTGCGATCCTTTGCCTCGTAGGGTGATGTAAAGACATTTATGAGAATATAGAAAAGCCATAAAACTACTTCTACTACTATTAAAAGTGCTCACATTCGGACAAAGGCACACATTTGGAATCAGTGAAATATATTGAACCTTGTAGGCTACTCAACCGCTCCCGCCTAGATGAAAAGCTGTCTTCCTGGCTGCAGTTCGACTTGAGAACTTAGCATGTCGTAATTAAGTACTTCAGTGCATATTGTCCTACGCTCTACCAGTTCTGCTAATCTACCACCAGTTTATCCCACGATTTCCTTACTTTTGCCAATACACGGCTAGCACTATCTCTTCTGCCAACCTAGCAATATTTTAACATACTTTCAATTTTCCAAATTTTACCGCTTTAATAATTGTTATACAATATTTTTTAAGTTCAGAATGCGAAAGGAAATCGAGTCGCAAACAAATTTATCGCTTATTCTTCGGCTCCAAATTGCAATTCATAACAGAAATGTATTAGTAAATGGAAAACAAATTCATTTGGTAATCATTAAATATAAGTCTTGTTTCATTTTCTATAGACATTTATCTGAGTTTTATATCTAGTTTTACAAAATGATTTATGTACAAAAATATGAAAGTAAAACAAGGTTTATTATATATATATTTCAACTAGTTTAATGTGAGCTGCAAATAGCATTCTCATCAATATTACAAATATATCAATATGCATACATACACATATGCTCACATGCATATGTATATACATATATATAGACATACATATACATACATATATATATATATATATATATATATATATATATATATATATATATATATATATATATATATATATATCGCAATGAACAGTATTTTTACCAATGAGAAAAAATCCAGAAAACGTTATATTTAACATTTATTTGGAAATATATTTCTCTTGAGGTGGAACATTAATATGCAAAGGCTGGTCTCATGTATGAGAGAGAGAGAAAAATACAATAAAGAACTTGCGAAAATTGTAGAGAATTTTATACGTGTACGTATATGTTTTATTGAAATTGCTTATTAAAATAACATTGCAGGAAATACTTCAAAATTTTCTAACATACAAAATAACAATAGAATCAAAGGCACTAATCATTCTACAAGATTATGAAGCCCCAACATTGAAGTGGGAGTGCTATTTAAAGATTTTACAATATTTTAAATGTTTAGAACGTTATTTAAAATTCCAGAGGAGAAACTAATTTTGTTATAGCAATTTCAAATTTCAATAGCCTTACAAATCATTCGGATGAGGAAATAATTTTGAACGATTCAGAAATTGTAATGTACATCACATTACTTTCATGATGCGGAAATTGTAAAAGATATATTTTATTGTCAATACAATTAAACTATAACTGGGAAAATGTTCAAATAATTTGATTGATTTGCATATTTGCGATTAACAGTAAGGGAATTTATGAGTTCAAGGAAAGGAGCAAACTACTAGATTGTGGCCACAGCAGCAGTTTTAGCAGAAGTGGACTATTTGGAAAAACAAATTATTTTTTATTGTGCAGTAGTAATTTTCACTCTATGAGTATTTGCCATGCGTTTCCATAGTGGCAATTTAGGAAATTTTATGTCTTTTAAAAAGAAAGGTTATACAATTATACGCCGAATTTTATATATATAAAGTATTAAAGCATTTTTTTGTGAAATATCACCATAGCTAATTATTAACTCTCTTCGCCATAGTAAAAGTGTTTCAGAACATCACAAACATAGTGGTTGAGGAATGTGAAGGACTGTGCAAGAAGTAATATGATGGAAAATGTGAATTTTTGTGATGACGCGGATAATGCTGGAGTAAATGCGTCTCATGCTGCGCACACCCCTTGGCTATAAATTTTCGTAGATTACTGGTAAGTATTGTACAGTTTGACGGTTATGATTTCAAGTATATTACTAACATATAATATATATATATATATATATATATATATATATATATATATATATATATATGTTAGTAATATACTTGAAATCATAACCGTCAAACTGTTATATATATATACGTTCACATATAAATGCGTATATGTATGTATGCATCTATGTATGTATGTTTCACAGTCTTTAAAATAATTTACCTCAAATATTATTGTCACTTAGGTCGGTACGATATGTTGGTGAATGTCAAATGTTTATCATTATAAAATATGTTTCATACCAGATATGAAAATATATTTCATGTATTGTTGAATAAACTTCGAAAATTCTTACGAGAGTTTTCCAAAATATACAGCAATTCCTATAGTAACAACTAATTTTATCGACAGATGACGCAGACAATAAATTCTCAGGTTATTTGAAAGTCTTCAGTTAGATGAATGTTCGGTACATATTTTACTAAAGGTAGAATTAACCAGAAAGACAGCACCATGCCTGATATACTCTCACATTGTAGGACAGAAGAATAGGATATTATGTTATTTATATTTGTCCTAATTTCAGTATGAGTATCAAAACCTGTTTTAAGCCACATAAATTTTTAATGCAATCTTAAATGCACCCAAGGGTAAGGTATCCAGGTGTTGGGGCAATCTCTCTACCTCTATACAATTGTTATAAAATGGTATATATCTCGTAAAATATACTGGTGAGCTTACACACAATGTCTTCTTATTTCAGCAAGTGGAATTATTTTTGCCTGATCAAACGGCAACCAAAATTAAGAGTACATTTGTTAATTGAACCTTTTGGATGGGAAATTATACTCTTCTTTCACAAAAACTCGCAGTTCAAATTTATTTTGTTTTCAAACACTATGGTGACAGACTTCAGCTAATCTTTCTTATTAACCTCTCTCGAGAGGTTTTTATTATTAACTTCTCGAGTAACCTCTCGAAAGAGCTGTTCTTCACTCCTGCTCCAGAGCGTCGGCTGCGGAGTCATTCCGAAAAGCTCTACCTGCGACGATTTCATCTCAATCAAAGGAGAGGAGCTTTCTCCGTCCGGGTTGCGGATCCGTGGGACAAGCTGCCAGATGAGATGGTGAAGATGCCGACGACCGCTTTGTTCAAAGCCTCCCTTGACCTCAAGTGGCCTGAACTCTTTACATGAACACCACCCCGTACTTAGCTCCATGTCCCCCTACATGGCCTTGCTATTTGCTTTTGAGCTAAATTAACTAACTAACTAGACTCCCTGACCAAATCGTGCGGTAACCCAAGGAATTCCATTTCATAGAATTTTAATACAAGTGCCACACATCTAGTCATTAATATATCCAGATGAACATGCACATTGATTAATAATCTCAAACGACATCTTATCATATAAAATTGCATTCCACTGTTCCCAATGCATTGAAGAAGTCGAAATAAAGAGAGATATATGAATACATTAAGAGCTTTAAAACCATCATATTTTTCAAGTGTGTGAAGGCGTATGACACAGTAGTTAGAGCGTTGGGCTCACAATCTTAAGGTAGTGAGTTCGGTTCCCACACCGGACGGTGTGTTGTGTTCTTAGGCAAAAAACTCATTATTTCACATTACTCTAGTCTACTCATATGTAGAAACGAGTAGCGATGTGACTGGTGCCAAGATGTATAGACCTTTGCTATTCCCTTGGATAACGCCAGTGGCGTGGAGATGGGAGGCTGGTATGCAGAGTTTTTCTTAAACTACCTTGCCCGGATTTGTGCTTCGGGCGGTAACATTCTGGGTGTAATGCTATGGTTACTCATGGCCGGAGGGGTTCTTTACCCTTTACCATTTTTCAAGTCAAATTTTATTATTCTTTCAAGTCGTCATTACGCCACTGGTTCTCCCAGGCATTGGCATCTAAGTTTTATCCAATTAAATTCATCCCAGTGTTTTCCTTTATTTTAGTTTATTATTTTTTTTGCCTCTATGGAATAAAACACCGCTTTTACACTGATTTCAAACATAAATGTAGACGTGACATTATGTGCACAACAAACCATATATAAATAAATATATATATATATATATATATATATATACATACATATCCATGTATGTATATATATACATGGATATATAGCGAGAGAGAGAGATAAAGAGATAGAGAGATATATACATACATACATACATACATATATATACATATGCGCATTTATATGTGAACGTATATATTTATATATATACGTATGTATGTATACACAGAAACATAATATATATATATATATATCTTTATATATATTTATATATATATGCATACGCATATATGTGGAGGGGTACATGAATATATGTACATATGTATGCATCGTATCATATGTATGTATGTATGTATGCATGCATGCATGTAGTATGTATGTATGTATGTATGTATATATGTATGTATGTATGTATGCGGGCCTATGTGCCTTTTTTGGCGAGAAAGTATTGATTGTTGTAAATGGGTAAATTCGTGTTGATAGCTTATCTTATTTGCAACAAGAAGTAATAGTTTATAATCCTTTTGAGTTTTTAACATTTCAACATTATATTTACTTCAGGTCTGGATTCAAGTCGGTGTCGGTCCACCAGCTCTAGCAATGAGAATGAATTCGTTTTACTCTTGTACAGTTATTTGTTGATGGCTGAGAAGGAAATAATAGCGGGTGTGACACAAAGGAAAACATTATATGGCGAGTAGAGGGACGGAATTTATGCGAAGAGAAGGGATGGGAATTCTAAGTCGGAGGGGTCTCACTTAGTAACGGAAGAGTTGACAATGTGAGGATACAGTAAGTGTATACGTCAGACATCGCAGTGAAATGGGAAACTATTTTACGTAAATCAGACGGGTAACTTAATTTTGAGATTAACCCCTTGACAATGGTTGACGCAAATATGCGATCACACTTTTGATTGCCTACCCGCGATGAACGTAAATATACGATGTAGATCTGCCCTACATCTATCACGGACTTTTTAGCGGCTGACATATGTTTACGTTCGCAAAGGTGTACTTTATCTCTTGAGATGCGCGTTTTCGCCGCCGTGCCTTATCTTAGCTATTGTAGGTTACGTTCAAGTGATGAGACTAACAGTAGACCAATGACGTGCAGATACTTTACATGCATAATACCGTGTTTCGAGTTGTACCACACGCAAGCTATTTTATAAACTTGAGCAGAATAACTCGTACATATTATATTATGTGGAGGCGCAATGGCCCAGTGGTTAGGGCAGCGGACTCGCGGTCATAGGATCGCGGTTTCGATTCCCAGACCGGGCGTTGTGAGTGTTTATTGAGCGAAAACACCTAAAGCTCCACGAGGCTCCGGCAGGGGATGGTGGTGATCCCTGCAGTACTCTTTCACCACAACTTTCTCTCATTCTTACTTCCTGCTTCTGTTGTACCTGTATTTCAAAGGGCCGGCCTTGTCACTCTCTGTGTCACGCTGAATATCCCCGAGAACTACGTTAAGGGTACACGTGTCTGTGGAGTGCTCGGCCACTTACACGTTAATTTCACGAGCAGGCTGTTCCGTTGATTCGGATCAACCGGAACCCTCGTCGTCGTAACCGACGGAGTGCTTCCACATATTATATTATGATAAATAGCATCACATAGTTCGTTTTCATAAACCGGTAGACATAAATGTACGGCGCTATGTTATTGTAAAGGTGAACGTAAATAGATGTGAGCTCGTCGGCACTTGTGTGTTTGTGTGGCCTCATTAGATAAAAAAAAAACCCGGAGCAGTGTCTTGCATGCTTCAGGTAATACCGGCGTCAAGGGGTTAATAAGAGCATATGTAGTTCCAAATGAAATGGGTGAATTATTGCTTTCTGCCTCTCATTTGAACCAGGTGAAAGCGATAGTATATTTTGGCAGTTATAGCATTTTCTGACTATCAATACGATTGTCTCAGAAACAGAGTTTTTGCTATGTTACAGGAGAGTGTGTCTTTAGTTATGTACGCACAAACGCGTATACACACATATATACCTACCCGTCATTTTAAAAACGCTTACAACTGTAATTTATACAAGCAATTACTCACATATCGTGTACATACGCATATAATGTATTTGTGTTTGTATCTACTAGAGCACGTAATCATTCTACTTCTAAATTATACAGCTTCGTGAAATTATATGGAAGTTGACATGTCTTAAATATAAGCTGTATTGTTGCCAATCTAGTTTCAGAAAATCTCTCACAGGTTCATAGGTAAGTTCAAATAATATAATGCTATCACCATTTCCTTTCGTTTAAAGTCGCTCAAAGCAGAAAGCAGATGCATACAAGAATAAGTTAATATCTCCTCAACAAAGCAGAAATTATGGTTATGGCAGTAGAAGATGGCGAAGCACAGAAAATATTGAGAAGGAAGGATGGAATAGGAAATATTATTGATACATCAGATGAGCCCTTAAAACATTTGAAATAACTCCAAGATAATCAAATTAATAATTTGTACATACAGCTTTCGGTTTCAGTTTCGTATTTCGTGTTGTTTTTGTTGTTAATGCTAACATTTCCAAATGGGTTTTGGAGTCGAAATAACAGAATAAATTCCAATGCAGTAGTGAAACGTTAATGGATACGTAGTATGGGGTCAGAACCATATTGATTCTTAGTAGTATGCTTGCCAGTTTATGGAGACAACTGAATATGATTGCCTTTGAAGAGGCAACATCAACAAACGCATAATCTTATACACGCACACATATACCTGCATAAATATACAAAAATACACACGCACACATACGCCCACATGCACATACACACGTGCGTGCATACACACGCTTATATATGAGTCCGCATGCATGTACGATATAAACAGAAAGGCAAAGAAATGCTCTGTAAGACAGAAAAAACAGTCACAGATATATATAAAAGATTAACGTGAAGTGGGAAAGAGGGACATTAAACGACACCTGGCGTTTTGGGAACAACTGCAACATTTTTTTCTCAGATCGCATACTAACATCTTGATAAAGAGACGATATACTGCGTGCTATAAAGATAGATGGGTGGTCTCAATTTTATTGACATTAAAAAAAAGCTTGAAGGAAAATAGAGCGATAAGATGGTGCAAAACATTGAAAAATATTATCTACATGAATAGGTACAAAAGTATATGCATGGTCATATACATACATCTTATATATATATAACTATAAGATAGATAAATAGATAGGTATATACATATATCCATACACATAGAGAATATATACATACATCTGTGTGTATCCATGTACATACGTGCATATATATATATACCATTTTTATCAATATATATATATATATATATATATATATATATATATATATATATATATACTATTTTATCAATATATATATATATAGCATTTTTATCAATATATAGATAGATAGATAGATAGATAGATAGATAGATAGATAGATAGATAGATAGATAGATAGATAGATAGAGATATAGATATATACGTATATACATATATATATATATATATAAGTATACATATATTTTTTTTTCATATATAAATATATTCATATGTGAACACACACATTTATACGTGGTCTGATCAACAAGTTTTCGGACTTTTGCCATAGTAACGAAGGTAAAGTATGCAGATTGAAGCCTCTTGGCATAGATTGACCTCCATCTCTGCTGTACATGCACTCTACTTTTCAACGATATAGCTGACTTCTGATGTTCACAACAGTACTTGGGAAGAAAGTGTGTAGCGTGTGATCGTCACAATGACCATGACTGTGAAAGTTCAGCAGAGAATCTGCATCACATTTTGCTAAAAGCCTGGCGATACCTGCTTAGAGGCCTATGCAAAGCAGCAAAAAGTGTATGGGGAGGATTGTTTGAGCAGAAAAATGTCGATAGTGACGAACGTTATGGGAGATTCATAGCCAGCAGAACTGAGAAAAAACATCGTATATGCATGTATGTTTGTATGTATACAAGTGCAGGCGTGTCTGTATGTTAAGAACCTTGCTTCCCGATCACATGGCTCCCGGTTCAGTCCCACTGTGTGGCAACTTGGGCAAATGCCTTCTATTGTGGCCTCGGGCCGACCAAAGCCTTTTGAGTGGATTTGGTCGACGGAAACTAAAAGAAGCCCGTCGTATATACATATATATATATATATATATATATGTGGTGGTGACCCCCTTCGGTCAGACACTGACCATGGGTTTGCACCTAGAGGGTTACCCTCTGAGGCACAAGTCTGGGCAAGGTTGTTTTTTTTTTTTATGGAAGACCAGCAGTCGCCCATGCATACCGGCCTCCCCTCTCCACGTCACCGATGTTGTCCAAGGGAAAGGCAAGGGCCGATACAGCTTGGCACCAGTGACGTCGCAACTCATTTCTACAGCTGAGTGAACTGGAGCAACGTGAGATAAAGTGTCTTGCTCAAGAACACAACACGCAGCCCGGTCCGGGATTCGAGCTCACAATCTCACGATCGTAAGCTCGACGCTCTAACCACTGAGCCACGCGCCTTCACTATATATAATATATATATATATATATATATATATATATATATATATATATATATATATATATATATATATATATATATATATATATATATATATATATATATATATATATATATATATATATATATTATATATATATATATATATATATATAAATATATATATATATATATATATAATGTATACATTTGTGTCTGTATTAGTCACACCACCATCGCATGTCAACCGATGTTGGCGTGTTTACGCCCCCGTAACATTAGCGGTTCGGCAAAAGAGACTGTTCGAATAAGTACCAGGCTTACAAAGAAAAAGTTCTGGGGTTGATTTATTCGACTAAAGGCAGTGCTCCAGCATGTCCACACTCAAATGCCTGAAACAAATTAAAGAATATGTATATATACATTAATACCTCACCATATGGCGGTTCACCTATCGAGGTTTATCATTTAAGATTATGTTGATTTCTCTGTGGTGTTGATTTGCATTTATAAAATAAATATATACAAATTATAAAAATATCTAAAAGAAAATATACTGTACCATACTGTTTCTACTTCGTGGTTTTCACCTATTCCAGTGGTTTTTTGAAAGTAACACCGGCGATATTCGAAGGAGTACTGTATGAATATATATATATATATGATGGACCGTTAGTTTCTACACGCATTTTTTTTTCTTTCCTTGTTTCTCTCCTTGTTTCTTTTCTGTGTATCTTTCTGTCGAAGAGCGTAGGCTCGAAACGTAAAGGACTTGTTCTATTTCTATTCCTGAGCGCCATACTAATACATTTGCTTGTTTGTACTCCACCTGCCTTCGTCTTTTGTTTATTTTCGTAAACATTCTCGTCATATATATATATATATATATATATATATATACAAATCATGATAAAGTGGCCATAATCCAAATAGGCAAAATATTTATTAAAAGACAGGGTACAATATTCGCCTGTTTGCTAGAAAGAAGAGTTAAATATCTCCAATGCCACGCTTCTCACACTATATGTATATATCATATAGCTGAGGAGCTTTAAGTGTCAATTCAGCCCAGAAAGTGAAATAAATTGATACTGGGTTATTTATCCTCCTCGTAGTTTTACAAATGGGGACGACAGTTTTTTTAGTATATTTGCTAACTTCTCCGAGCGCAGGTGCATATTATAGTCTGAATTTTAACACACACACACACACACACACACACACACACACACACGCACACACACACACAGAGTGTTTTAATGAAAACTACAACATCTACCCTATATGACCTTATGCATCCGAGGAAGGCGGTGTATTTCAAAGTGATGTAATGCTTACTTCGATCGATTAAATGGAGCTGCTTGAAACGGCAGTAATGCACTAATACCTTGACATCCTTGTTGGTTATTTGCTTTATATATATATGTATGCGTGTGTGTGTGTGTGTGTGTGTGTGTGTGTGTGTGTGTGTGTGTGTACTGAACCCAAAATAAACGTCACACTGTATAAAAGATTATTCATTTCGTAGTTTCACACACGTTGTTGTGATTATATGAGTTTGAACGCATTTTAAGGTAGTTTGACATCAGAAAGATATCAACGACCCACAATACCACTCTCTTTTGAAAACACAAGGATTGCATGTACGGTTTGAGTTCGCTCACTTTTCGTGAACTTGGTAATGCTCGCGAACGCATCTTTCAAAAGCATGATGCAGGTCCAAAACGTTGACTCATTGGGTTTAAGAGGCACCCAAATTTACCAGTCTGTCTTTCGTTTCTCTATCACAGCAAGCACGCCAAGTCTGACGCGAAATCAAAACCTCCAGACGTCTCCATGGTCAACGTCCATGGGTCGTTGCTAATAACTTGAACTGCAGTATCCGGACAATTGTATGTCTGAGGGAACGACACTATGCTACAAAGAGCACGGACGATCGTGGACAATCATTCGTGGCCCAACGAGTGTTACAACAGAACGTCATAGTCACCACCTGCACCGACAGCACTTGCAGGATCGGTTTCGGAGGGCAACAAAATCAGCTAGGCAGACCATAGGGTGTCACAACACATCTATTTGCGCAGATTCAGTTCGCCGCCGGCTGAGATCTTTTAACCTGTTTTGTCGACATCCGGCTAGGAGCCCCCATCCTCACAGATCGTCATCGACGGGAACGTCTGCAGTGGGCTCGGAAACATTAGAACTGGCGTTATATGCAGTGGAGCACCGTAGCCTTCACTGATGAAAGCCGATATTGCATTTCTGTGGCAGAGGGCAGAGCTAGGGTTTGGAGAGGGAGTGAACGTCATGCTCATGACTGTGTGGTAGAGAGAGACATATGGAGAGGGCAGGCGGTATTACACTGAACCAGAAACTTTAACCAGTGGTCTTCCTAAACATCGGCCAAGGCTGGGGCAATTGAATAACCGCTGCTCGCTACATCGAGCAAGTGTTGAGCCTCACATTTTGCAATACTTCACCCGTCTTCGGAGTCACGTGTTCCAACATGATAACGCCCCTGCCCATACTGACAAGGTGACAACTGACTGCAAACAGCACAACATCCATACTCTATTATGCCCTGCCTTAAGTTTGGACTCGAACTCCTTAGAACAACTGTGGGACGAGGTCCAAAGAATGCTAGATGACATCCGTCCAAGGCTGACAACTGCGACACAACTTAACGCAAGTTTTAATTGAGTGTAGGCTGCTATCCCTATAGCCTTCAATCATTTTGTGCGTTCAACGTACATAAGATACCTGGCGGTATTCAACGGAATCGATGGTTACACGAGATATTGAATTCATCACTTTTGATTCTCAAAATCTCCGTCATCACGTGACACCAGGTGACGTCAAACATGTTTCAGGAAATGAGGTTTTATCATTAGGAAAGAACGGTTTCATAATTAGCACTCTTCACTCAACACTCTGGCAGGCAGTTAAAAAACCATTTTCTACTTACTATGTGTGCGACTTTTCATTCGTGGTTCATTACACACATATATATATATATATATATATATATATATATATATATATATAAGGTACCAATATTTACTGGAAATAGCAGTCGACATATCGATAGATAGATAACCACGACACATATAACCACATTTATTTAGAAGGATGAATACATACATACACCCAAACACGTGCACAGACACACAAAAACACACACATAGAGCGTAACAAATGGAGAGTAAGAAAAAAACTATTTAATTTGCTAACTCATCAGGTGTTGCAAAAAACTCGGAATTACATAATAATCCTTATACTCATAATTTGTAGATAGAATTTACAAAATGACTTGAGTATGTAGCCACTAAACAATTACACACTGAGATATTGCCATAATCCGGCCCCTCACCAAAGGAAATTAGCTTTCGTGCATATATATATAATCTATATATGCAGATATATAATTTATCTGTATCCATTTAACTTTCTCTCTCTCTCTCTCCATTTATATACATACATATATATATATATATATATATATATATATATATATATATATATAAGAATGAATGAATGACTGATACGATGAAGATATAAATTTGTCCGATTTGTTAGATTATTCTAACCCTCTAATTATTTCCAATGTCTTCCCTCGTTCTCATTTCCATTCTATATTCCAATGATTACAGTGGAAGCTTTTCCATGCTAAACATAAACACATGAGAAACGTACAATTACATAATTTTAGAATGTTGTAATTAAAACGAGATTTATGAGAATTATAGCAATTATAGAAAATAGCTGATGTGAAAGATGCAGGAAATTCATCGATAGGAATCTTTCAGAATCATGAAATATTTAATTATCTAAAAAGTAAACGTAAATAAAAATCAGATTAATTCATTAGAAATAAGTTTTCTATAACACGAAACTGGATCATAA
>NC_043005.1:59801753-59814253 GCF_006345805.1 Octopus sinensis | reverse complement strand
AGTAACGCTGCGATGGACTGGCGTCCCGTCCAGCTGGGGGGAACACATACGCCACAGAAACGGGAAAACCGGGCCCATGAGCCTGGCTAAACTTGAAAAGGGCTCATAAATAATAATAAATCATCCAAATGCTGGTGTTTTAGCTTCATATCTGTATTGATTAAAATAAGTTAACCGGAAACGAACTTATTAATGTTTTTATTCTCAAAGTTACTGATGCATGCAAAGTGGATTAGCGGATAATATTAATTTAGAAATATAGCTTGATGTTTCGAATTCAGTACTGTATTATCTTCGTATTCAGGAATAATGGTTTCAAGTTTTAGTTGGTACTCTCGTTACCCACAGTGAAACACTAGACAAAACTGAGTAAAGGACAAAGTGATTAGTAAAATATCTCTTACAGCTATTTTCTATACAGTTCTATATTGAAGCTATTTCCTATCTTCTGGCTCACAAGTACATCTACTCTATCTACTTTTTCTAATACTACTGTAATGATCGCCAAGATGTGTAATTGGCTGTGCTGTTGTTATTATTCTAGGCGATACAATAAAGACTACGGGCACCGCACCATTCTCCAAATTCCGAAAGCAGCTCTGCTTCAAGAAAGCCATTTTGAAGGCTGTTTACTATTTGAGAGGACGATACTTTGAGAACGCGTGAGTATATATTTGTGTGTGTGTGTGTGTGTGTGTGTGTGTGTGTATATGTATACAGATAGATAGATAGATAGATAGATAGATAGATAGATAGATAGATATTAAATAGATAGATAGATAGATAGATAGATAGATAGATAGATAGATAGATAGATAGATAGATAGATAGATAGATAGATAGATAGATAGATACAGTCTACTCTCGGCTAGGCGCAAGAAAAAAGTATTCCACTCACTGAAAGATAAATATAATTGAATATACTCAGTTTTAAACTTTCTGTATATATATACATGCTTGTATGTGTATGTGTGTGTGTTTGTGTGTGTGTGTGTATGTAAGTGTGTGTGTTTGTTGTGTGTGTGTGTAAGTATGTGTGTCTGTTGTGTGTGTGTGTGTGTGTTTCTACAGACGCACACATGTACGCTGCAGTAAGATTAAAACCTCAGTGCAACTTTTTTCACCTTCTCATAAGAAAAAGACCTGGGTCATTTGGTATTCTTTTTTTTTTCAACCAATGTATGTATTGCTGGCTGTAGTTTGGGTTTTATGTAGCATTCAGTTTATTTTCAGTTGATTCAATTTGTTTTACTATGTATATCCTTTGTTTCTTTTCTTATTTGTTGCGGTTGCATAATTTTATTTGTTACCGTTTCACGTTTATTATTATAATGAGTGTATTTTGTATACGTTCAGGACACGTAACACTGCACTTTTACTTGCTGGGATACTGAACAGCATAACTATCTATTTGGTTTGTTAATTTTTCTCTTTGATTCAATAAAGTTATTGGATTTCCTTTGCTCGGGGAGCGTTAAGTTTCATCAGCCATGTCTTATTTCCGTTGTTATTCAAGCCAAACCTCTCATATCACAACCAAAAACATCATTTTTACTAAAATCATCATTCTCTATATAACTATTATAGTAAGCATCAATATCATCAATTGTAAAATATGTGTATACAAAAATAAATATGCTGAATATTGTTACTTTTTTATCTTTTAGAGTTTCTCAAGAATTTCTATAAAAATAGTTTCAATGCTAAGCAGTATAGATTTTGATATTTACTCTTGTTTATACTTGTTACGGAAAGAATTCCCGATCATTCTCAGATACTGAAGCCAGATAAAAAAAAAATGAATATTTTTCACACGTGTATTTTTTTCAGTAAATCCTCCATTTATATTTAATTTTCCAAACGTGTTTTCCACGATATTGTCGAATAACATTTTAGTGATAACTAGCAGTATCGCCCGGCGTTGCTCGGGTTTGTAAGGGAAATAACTATAAAGCATTTTTAGAGAGTTATAGCCAAAAAATGGGAAAAAAATGATGGTAAATTTTTTTTAGTTAAAAAGGTCGAGTTGCGTCCCCTAGACAGTCTGTGGTTTGTGTTTCTGATTCTCGACCCCATGTCGAATTTATCGATTTTTTTCAGAACTGGGGGAACTTTTCAAAATTTTCGCTGCGTTAGTTTTGAATTATGACATTGGGCTATGTGTGTGTCAAGTTTCATCAGAATCGGTTGAAAGCCGTGGTCAGGGTGAGGGTACAACCTAACAGACACACAGAAACACACACAGACAAACTGCCGTTTATATATATAGAGATTTCTCATTTTTGCATAAGGACAACAATTTTGAGAGGTGGACCGTAATCCTTTACACATAACGTAATACTTGTCTAATATTTATTTAATCGATGAAAAGGTAATGGAAGGCAGATCTTACCTCGATATAATTTGAACTCAAACTATAAAGAGCCGGAATGCATGATGAAATGCATTTTATCCGACTCTCTAATGTTTGTTCCAGTTTGCTACACCGGCGCCTTGATGTAATAATTTTGATTATAAAATATTGTTTTGGTATCATTATCGAAAATCTCAGCTGCGTGTAACGAGTCTAGATATCGTTCTGTGATATATTGTTGTTTTATTGCTTTTGTTTTATTGCCATAAAATATTGCAGCATGACAGAAGCCATTTTGTTGAAAGTCTACGATTTGAGAGAACAATTCACAAGATATAGGGCATGATCAGGTAACAGTAGCATTAAAAATTTTCTCCCTTCGCGGTACATTTCACATTATGGACTGCGAACTATTTCAATATCATATGATAATAATCATTATTGTTACTTGAAGGCGGCGGGCTGGCAGAATCGTCAGCACGCTGGGCGAAATGCTAAGCGGCATTTCGTCTGTCGCTAGGTTCTGAGTTCAAATTCCGCCGAGGTCGACTTTGCCTTTCATCCTTTCGGGGACGATAAATGAAGTACCAGTTACGCACTGAGGTCGATGTAATCCACTTAATCCGGTTGTCTGTCCTTGTTTGTCCCCTCTGTGTTTAGCCCCTTATGGGTACTAAAGAAATAGGTATTCGTCTGCCGTTCCGTTCTGAGTTCAAATTCCGCCGAGCACGACTTTGCCTTTCATCCTTCTTGGGTCGATTAAATAAGTACCAGTTACGCACTGGGGTCCATATAATTGATTTAATCTGTTTGTCTGTCTTCTCTGTGTTTAGCCCCTTGTGGGTAGTAAAGAAATAGCTATTTCGTCGGCCAATACGTTTTTAGTGCAAATTCCGTTGGGTCGACTTTGCCGTTTATCCTTTGGGGGTCGATAAATTAAGTACCAGTGAAGCATTGAGGTCGATGAATCGACTAGTCTCCCTCACCCAAATTTCAGGCCTTGTGCCCATAGTATTAATTATTACTATTATTTGAAATTTTTAATCATAACAAATTGTTAAACATTCGTTGATTTGTCTTACGTCAAATGCTTTAACGGAAGAAGTTCAATTACTTCATTTGGCATCTATGAGATATTCACTACTTGAACGACATTGAAAAAGATATATATATGTATATATCGTAAACAGCGTAGTTCAGTGCCACATTTCTTTTCTGTGTTAAACACCAACGTGGTCTATATAGGGAACTGTAGTTTTGCACAATGTAGTATATCAACACCAACGCACACACTCACTCATACACACACAAACACACACACATGCACGAACATACATACATACATACAATCATATGTGTGTTTGCGTGTGTATATGTATCCGTAGGAGGCACTTTCAAATATTATCAAACTTTATTTTTTTCTGCCAAAACTAATGCCGCGTGGAAAAAATCATGTAAATGGGAGCTGACACCACCTTTCTTCCGCATACATGAACATTTTCTGGCGGTTACATCAGTTTCCGGCCGTTATGCCTAGTATACATATGTATAGTGCGCGCTCGTCGGATTTTCATTACCACGTAAGATGACCGAACACATAGAGCAGGGACCATTACCAGTGATGATGGCCTTTATGAGGTCTGGGTCGTGGTTGCACAGCTCTGCATTTCCTGAGCGATTTCCATGCCGAGGTGTTTCTGCCGCTCTACGAATACTTTGAGGTCGAATTTTTGCCGACACTCTCCGCATGCACAAATCCTCTCTTAAAAAGGAGTGCACAGATCCTGTTTTAATTCCCACTTCGTGAGCAATTTGCTAGATTGTTACAAGACAATGTTTCATTTCTATTTGCCCAATCTTCTCAATTTATTCCTCACTTCGGCTTGTGGATGGCCTACCTGAGCGTGCCTGACTCATCCAAGATGGCTGAAAAAATGTCGATATTGACATACATTTTGGGAATACCGCTAACAGTAAAACAGAGAAAATCATAGTATATGTGTGTGCAGCTTTGAGGAAAAGCCCTCGAATCCCCCATCCGCGAGTTATCAGAGGATGTGCAGATTATTTACGGTTCAGTTCAGTGCGTTATCACTGAAGATTTGGGTATGAAACGTATGTCTGTCTACCAAGTTTTCAGCTGACCAAAACGACACTCGGGTTTCAGTTGCACAAGTTCATCTTGATTGTATCGAGAACGATGAAGACCCTTTGAAATTATTGCATAAGCCTCTGAGCAGATATCGCCAAAAGCTTGGCGATATCTCTGTCAAGTGTCAATGCGACGATCACACGCTATATACGTTCCTTCCAAGCAATGCTCTAAACAGTGGAAGTGAGCTAGAACGTTAAAACTTAATTCGCATACACAGCAGAGTTCAAGGTCAGTCCGTACCAAGCGACTTTACTCTGCGAGCTTTAGCTTCGTCGTTATAGTAAGAGTCTGGATACTTATTGATCAGCCCTCGTGTATATATATATATATATATTATATATATATATACATACATATATGAATGTATGTATATAAGATATTAGAGTAATTTGAAGAATTATACATTTATACATTTTTATGAGTCTTTTACACAGTATATTCTCTTTAAACCTCTGTCAGACATGTTTCTGCTCCATAGATATCCTACGATGCGGTATCTATTTACATCCTGTTGGTTCACATACATTAACATTTCATGTGTCTTAAATGTATCCATGCAGCTTTATTCAAGATGTTGCCACTACTAGAATATGAAACGAATTGAATTGTAAGAATTTTGACAGTCTTATTTTATGTACATTTTATGTATATGTTAAGTGCAGGGGATAGCAGAAATAATTGGGAGAAATATGCTATTGCTATAAAGTCGTTATCAATTTTCATTTTAGAGTGACTCTAAAGATTAAAAGGAACCTCTAGAAAACCTAAGTATTCGTGGATTCCTAAACTAAATCAGAATATTTTTCGCCCACCGAGCTCGTGCGATATAGCCAGGTATAATTTCCGTGAGAAATCGATACGTTAAGGGTCGTTAGGTCAGTAGGAACGTAAATATAAGATAGAAAGAACATACTTCCAACGCCAAAATAGATTATATATAACTACTGTGAATTCAAAATTATTTTCTTAGTTAATCACGCTTTTAACCTTATGCAGGTAATATTCTAATGAATATATTATTGAATATTCTATATCAGAAACATTTACACTCAAAGAAAGGTTATCTTGTTCTCTCCCTGCAAGAAAACACACATTTACCTTTAGTGACCCACAGACCTGCAGGCAGTCTAAGGTTATGTCAGTTATATCTGGTTTAATGCTATATTAAACCAAAACCTCACCAATGGCTCACCTGTATTCTCATCACCACTCACATTGAGCCCAGCAGCTAACACTAATGGCTACCAGATACACTCGAGAATCTACAGTTCACCTTCGGCAAAGTTACAACTTCTGGGATTTTCCCATATTGCTGTTATTTCTGCAGCTATCGAATTATCAGTTGAAGAAAAACTGTAAACGCACCGTTTTCACTAAACCTTGCAGTCTGTTCCTCCAGAGCAATATAAACACACACACGCTTTTGTGTTTCTGTGTGTGTGGTCTCATAATATTAATAGTTGTAGTAGTAGTATTTAGTATTAGCAGTTGCAGCGTCATCATCATCATCATCATCATCATCATCATCATCATCATCATCATCATCATCATCATCATAATTATTATTATTATTATTATTATTATTATTTTCATCATAGGCGCAGGAGTAGCTGTGTGGTAAGTATAGGCGCAGGAGTGGCTGTGTAGTAAGTAACTTGCTAACCAACCACATGGTTCCGGGTTCAGTCCCACTGCGTGACACCTTGGGCAAGTGTCTTCTACTATAGCCTCGGGCCGACCAAAGTCTTGTGAGTGGATTTGGTAGACGGAAACTGAAAGAAGCCCGTCGTATATATGTATATATATGTATGTGTGTGTGAATTTGTGTGTCTGTGTTTGTCCCTCCAACATCGTTTGACAACCGATAGTGGTGTGTTTACGACCCCGTAACTTAGCGGTTCGGCAAAAGAGACCGATAGAATACGTACTAGGCTTACAAAGAATAAGTCCTGGGGTCGATTTACTCGACAAAAGGTGGTGCCCCAGCATGGCCGCAGTCAAATGACTGAAACAAGTAAAAGAGTAAAAGAGAGAGTATTATCACTATCACTATCACTACCATGATTGGAGGAAATAATTGGGTAGCAGTTTGGTGAATAGATCATATTCTACGAATCTATACACAGATTCGGCAGATGTTGAGGAGATCAGCCATAGAAAAAAAGAATCTTCACATTCTTTTGGTCAGCAGACGTCAAAAGCGGTGCCTTCAAAAGAAGCAATATTCAAACTCCTCTATTTGTAATTACTGGTAGAAAAACATTAATAATAATACACGCGCACGCACACACACATCTATATATATATATATATATATATATATATATATATATATATATACACATATATCTACTGACTTTCACGTCGGTAAACTTTTGAATTTCTGATTTCAATTGTGTTGTTGCAATAAAATTTGTTTACGTATTTGCGTAATATATTAAAGTTTTAACATTTTCTTAAGATGTTCGTTTGTCTGCCCAGTTGGATAATACAGTATGACTTTTGCAATGAAAAGAATGTGTACAATTTCCATTACTCAGGGAGAGTCAAAAATAAAAGAAAACAAATTGTAGATAATAAATTTCAAGATTTACTAATTATGGTCTTTTTTATAACGGTACGGAGAGAAACGGCAGTGTTCTTATACATTTTCGAATACTCAGTGAGAAAGGAAAGGATAGGTTTTCACATAGTAGTTGTAGATATTAAAGGTGTTTTACTTTAAGCTGATCGTTCGTGTGTTCGAAAGCTGTAGGTTTGTAAGTATCCTAACTTATTTTATTTTGAGGGAGATTTAAAATATTAAAAGGAAATTATAGATATTCCAGTCTTTGAGAATAGTAGGAGGAAGAGCAGGTTCACCTTGTTGGATTTTTTAATTTCTGAATTTCTTTTTTTGCTGTGGTTTACAGTTTTTGTAGTTGTGCAGTAGGTATATATTGGCAGTTGCTTACTTCCTTAATGTTTTATCGTGCATTTAATTGTGTTGTTGCAATAAAAGGCATGTTTGCATATTTTGTTAGTCAGGGAAGAAGGGAAGACAATATATTCGCACAAAATTGGAGATATTAAAGTTTCTAAATTTTTTGAAGTGTTCGTTTTGTATGTCCGTGGTGTTTTCATTTGACAATAAAAAGAATGTTTACATTTTCGAATATTCAGGGAGAAAGGAACGGAAATGCAAAATTTTTTCACTGAAAACTGTTGATATGACGTTTTAAATATTCACTGGATATGATTTTTTGTCTGTCGAAACAGAGAAAACTGCAGTGCTAGGAGATTACTTATATTTGTTAGAACTGTATTTTCATTGTTATCTCTGCTGCTATTGTCTATGACCCGTCTTTGAGAGCTTCGAGCTCTACTTCTGTGAACCAACAATTTTTTCTTATTGCTCTAGCTTGATCACATAATCTCTGTTCCACGAGTTGAAACAATCCCGTTTCTTTCCAACGACCATACATACGTTGTTGATAACCCCTAATTTGAGCACCCTTTTCATCTACCATGTTGCTCAGATAGTAATACTCCATGGCCATAGTATTAATTTGCTTGCTCCATCTACATCTACGCCGTGTGTGGTGGTCCATTTCTGGATATCGACAGGCTGGAGTTGGACGAGAATCTCAGAGCCTACCGGCTCTAACGCTGTCACCATCAGTTTCGTTAACACCGTCATTCACAATATTTTGCTTTTCATTTCCACTCATATGAGGTACCGATTATCAGGATACGCAATTACCAGTGTTTTTATTGTGATAACATCCCTAGATGTATCATTAATCGAGCCATGGGGAGGCTCCACCCGTTTACTTTCGTTATTATTATGATTATCATCACTGATATCGCTGATATTATTGTTTTTATGTGTATTAGCTGAAGTGGTTCCAGCAACAGCAGCAGTAGCAGAGTAGGTTAGTGGTAAGGGTGGTAGTTGGGCCTCAGGGTCCTGCGCTATCATAATAGTAGTAGTTGGAGTATTATTGTAGTATTAGTAGTATTTAGTATTAGGAGCTGCAGCATATTATTACTATTTTTATTTTTATCATTATCACCATCACAACCATTACGATTTTATTATCATTATTACAGTTTCCATTTATTATTAGAAGAATTCAGTAAACGTTCTTTATTTTGTTGGAAATAAAGAACAACCACATATGTATGATCTGAAGTTATTGGTGCCGTAACGTGGAGATGGGAGGCCGGTATGCATGGGCGACTGCTGGTCTTCCATAAACAACCTTGCCGGACTTGTGTCTGGGAGGATAACTTTATAGGTGCAATCCCATGGTCATTCATGACCGAAGGGGTCTCAGCTTGCTTTCTCATAATTCGATTTTTAGAAATATTTATTTCATACACCTGTCTTGTATTTCTTTCAATCCTTAAAACAAAATATTTTAATTCTCTGACGTTATCCTATTACTAGCAGTATCGCCCGGCGTTGCTCGGGTTTGTTTCGACCCTTTAGAATTGAAACTTTTGAAAAGTAAAACTTTTCCATTATGTAGCTTGTTATTCGCTTTAAGTGAACATTTTTCTGGTTGAAATACACCGAAAAATGGCGACACAGCAGTCAAAAAATCGTATAAAATAGGGATTTTCATAGAAAAAAAAACACCTTTTTGATGTAAATAATTTTTGGTGTTAACATCGTCTAATTTGAATTTTTTCTTCTACGGAAGCGAGAGCAAACCTTCTTCTATGATACTCTTAATTTTGCTTAACTTGTGCCGCAGGGTCTCGGAGGAGATAGTGTTAGTTGAAGGCTACTAAATCTGCCATACACAGACAACTTCAGATTTATATATAGAGAGATTCTTCGTCATGTGATAACACACACTTTCAGTGGATCTACCTTTCAATGTATTCTCAGACAAATATAATTTGCCTATACCATATTTCGTGTGTTCATTTAAAAAACAAGCGTTATATTTTTTTTCTTGTTTAACTATCTACTTTCATCATTTCAGGAAATTTTAACTATTTGCTAAACTTACATTAAACTGTCATGCAACTACAGTAATATAAATTATAGAGCAATCAGCGATTTCGAAAAGATCTCCATGTAATATTTTATTTATATGAATTAAAGATAAAAAATTTTTTTAGAAAGAATAAAGTATAATGTTACGGTTTAAACTATATTTTTTACTGAATGTTTTGATTAGTAATATTTCTTTTTGAAAGTAAAAAAAAAATATCAATTGCAAAATTTGCATCACAAATAAGATATTTGAACAGATATAAGTAACTAATTTAGAAAACATTTAATTTTGCTGAAGTACAACACGTGATATTTAAGATAAATAAAATGCCGAATCGTCACGTACAAAGACTTATTCGGTTAGATTTATCTCCTTTAGTTACTGTAGCAATCGTATAATGTATACGTGTTTGTATGTAAGTATGTATATTATACATACATATATAGATATGTGAATATGTATATATTATATATATATATATATATATATATCTATATATACATACATATATATATATATATGTGTGTATGTGTGTATATATGTATATATAATATATATATAATTTCATATAAATGTAATATATAATCTCTATATATACATACACATACATGAGTGTGTATGTGTATATATATGTGTGTGTGTGAGTGTGTATGTGTCTGTGGATATATGGGCGCAGGCATAACTGTGTGGTGAGAAGCTTGCTTCTTCCCAACCAGATGGCTCTGGTTTCTGTTCCACTGCTTGGCACCTTGGGCAACTGACGTCTCTTGTAAACCTGACTCTACCAAAGCGTTGTGAGTGGATTTGGTAGACAGAACGAAGAAGCCGTCGTATACATAGATTATAGATACATACATATATATATATATTATATATATATATATATATATATATATATATATATATATATTATATATATATATATATATATATATATATATATATATTAATATATATATGGTGCGACAGAAAAGACAGATGTTTTTGGAAAATTCACAAACAGAAAAGACAGCAGATGTTTTTGGAAAATTCACAAATCATTAATTTCAGCTGCAAACAAATTTTATTGACATCAATGTGTTCGTATTGAATTAACATTTGTCAAAATCAAGTTAGGAAAATAACATCCATCATGTGGTGTCTGTTTTCTTTCAAGTATTTCTGAAGACGTTCTTCGAAGTTGGTCTCCACGCTCTCCGGCATTGCTCTGCCGATTTAGGTTACTTCCACGTGAATAGTTCCTTAATAATCGTCCAATGAGCGGGGCTTATTCACATACGCACGTGCCTTCAGGTCTCCGCACAAGAAAGTATCGCACATGTACAAATCAGGGAACTGAGAGTGTCAAGGAACGTCAGAAACCTGAAAATGAGGCGGTCACTAAAGTGAGGACGAAGAGCGTCCATTGATGCTCTGCCTCTGTGTGCCGTCGCCCGACCTTGGTGAAACCACACGCGTCGAATATGCATACGTTTTTGTAACATTTCAAGCACAAAGAAGTTGTTTATCATCTCAATGTAACGCTCGGAGTCCACAGTAGAGGATTTCCATTATTGTCTTCAAAAAAAGTAAGGACCAATGACGGCATCTTTTCCAACAGCACATTCAGTCCGTCATTTTTGGCTTTGCAGTGGTCTTTAGTGCAGTTCTCTTGGATTTTCAAGTGCCCAATAATATGTTGCTTCACCATGCCATTGAGATGAATATGAGTTTACTCTTTTACTTGTTTCAGTCAGTTGACTGTGGCCATGCTGGAGCACCGCCTTTAATCGAGCAACTCGACCCCGGGACTTATTCTTTGTAAGCCCAGTACTTATTCTATCGGTCTCTTTTGCCGAACCGCCAGGTGACGGGGTCATCAACGCACCAGCATCGGTTGTCAAGCAATGCTAGGGAGACAAACACAGACATACAAACACACATACATACATACATATATATATATATATATATATATATATATATATATATAGACATATATACGATAGGCTTCTTTCAGTTTCCGTCTACCAAATCCACTCAGAAGGCTTTGGTCGGCCCGAGGCTATAGTAGAAGACACTTGCCCAAGTTGCCACGCAGTGGGACTGAACCCGGAACCATGTGGTTGGTAAACACGCTACTTACCACGCAGCCACTCCTGCGCCTAAGTTTAATCGCTTATTAACAACATGAGATTGTGAATTGCCTCAAAAATCGTTTCAACATGACGTGCGAAGTTAAGCCGCTGTGCGTAGTCCCATAGCTTCAAATGTTGCTCAATTACCAATGTATAGAGGTAGAAATGCAGGCCCTCATGCAAAATATGCCGAATCGATCGATTACCGATATCAAGTTCAGCAGGATGCTTCCGAGCAGAGCGATTCGGACTCGGTATCAAAGCTTTCCTGACGCGTTCCACTTTGAAGTGGCGTCGAAACTCACGCTGAACTGCTGTGACAGACTCGATATTCTTCAAGTAACTGTGGTAGGCAAATACGTAAGGAAATATCGGTTATAGTGCCAGACTTCACCTAAAACGATAAAAATGCTAAGAAACCACAGACCGAATGGTACCTGTCCGACATATGTCCCTTCCGCTGGGGCTAAGTAATAGCTATTTCAAAAACGCCTGTCCTTTCTACCTCACCCTGTATATATACATACATGTATGTGTACAGGACGGCACGAACGGTCCAAATAAAATGAAATATGTAAGCAATGAAAAAGAAACAATGGAAAACAGAACAAGCTAAAACAGAGAAAGGACCCTTCATCATTTCTCGACTGTCTATCTACTCCCCATTTTGAGCATTCAATAACAATATAAGTCTTCAAAGACAGTTGCTCCCATAAAAAATAAAATTAAATTAAGAATTTATGGAGACAGATAGATAGCTAGATAGATATATAGATATGTATTTATGTATGTATGAATGCATCACTACATGTTATTATACGGTTATGTATGTTCATTTTTACACTTATTTTATAAGTATACGTAAAAGTACATACATACAACTT
>NC_043005.1:59786753-59799253 GCF_006345805.1 Octopus sinensis | reverse complement strand
CATTGATGCGGAAATTGGAGTCACACCGCATGATCCATGGTGTGGAAGAGGAGCTAGGGTATATTCAGATGACATCTACATCATCGTGGCGGATGTGGGCCAGCTTCCAGTGGTGGACGTGTCCATTAAGATCTACGGGGCGGTGGCAGGAGCAAAGGTGAACAAAGTAAAAGTCGGTCGGTTTGCAACTCGGTACCTGTTTACGCAGAATCTGAGTCTATAGGCACGATGTGGGTAAAACAATGGCGGAGAGATATGTGAATGATAAGTATGGAAATTTGTTTTACTTTGAGGGCAAAGTCAAATTTGCTTACTTTTAAATTCTTTTAACGCAAATAATCGCGCTTTCGTAAATCCTGCGTCACACGAAACCGTATTTGAATTAGTGTCGCTTAAGTGATATCATTTATCAGCAATGTAAAGGCAATGCGCTGGCAGAACCGTTACATCGTAGGAGAAAATACTTAGCAGCAATTTTTTCTGACTTTTTTTTTACCTTCTGAATTCAAATCGCGCAGAGACCAATTTTTATCTATCATCCTTTTCAGTTCGACGAAATAAAATACCAGCCAAATTGTTAGAGTAACAAAATTAGAAATAATTATTTATTACTTTTGTACCTTTTTATGATTCAATTATAAAAATCAATGCCCGGCAATCAATAACAATTAAATATAAGTGAAAGGACGTGAAAGGACATATATCCCACTTCATTGTGTTCAACCTAACTTGGCAAGTGAAAGCACATGATGACAAGTAAAATTCAACATGTAAACCCACATTAACAATGTACACCAAAGATCGAATATCATATCTGTAAATTCCAACCAAATTCATGCAATAATAACATTTTTATGAGTTTTCTATTTGATTTGACTAACTGCATTTCGCCAAACACTGTAAAAGCTAACAGGTTTGAGTGATTTATTCATCCTTTATACACATGAGAATTCATGCTAATCTACGTGAACAGGCAACGAAAATGGTTTATGTGTTTCGATTTTGATTCACTACTATTGATTTAGGTAAACGGCGATATCACCGTTATCATCTTCTTCAGCGCGTAGAAAGTAATACTGCGGGTGTTCAAAAATATCGAATATTTGAGTATCATTTCTATTTGATTTGTGGATTTTCTATAATACCACAGAAGACGCTGTCAGTATGCTTCATGTTCAGCAAATTGCTAAACAAAAGAACACATTTCACAAATCTGTAGGCACGGTAAGTTTTCAATCAAGTCCAAACCAGCTGGAAAAGAAAAAATTAGTTTTAAAATGCTGCAACAATCCTTAAAGGTAAGCTGTTGCATTTCATTATTACTTACAATTCAGTTACATATTTCATCCAGTTAACGTGATTTACATAGATTGGTTTTGTTTTTTTATATTTATTTCCATGTCAATCTTATTCACTTATACATGACTTCAAAGGCATCCCAGCCTCGAATATACTGTCTCGTTCTATCTAAGTGTAACATGTATTTTCATTACATAAGGCAATGGGGTGTGGTTTAAAAGAGAAATTCGTTGCGATTTCTCGTTCACCGAGCGACATAAACGATCCAGCGTTGAAAAGAGTTGTTTGTATTTTTTACAACTCTGCTGAGGAAATAATGCAACAATCTTATTTACTCTGAAGGAGTAATCTACATTTTGATATGGTTAAAACACACACATAAATGTATCTAAAGACGAAACAATATGAATACTGTTCAAATTGAAATCCTTCTTGAAAGACATTTTTCCATTCGAGTCTATGCAGAATTACTGATAGTATTTATGTAATTTTGATTTACTGTCGAGTGACTTTTGGCCAATCCTGTATATATATACATATGTATTATACATAATGTATATGTTTGAGTGTGTGTGTGTGTATATATATGTGTTTTCTATTTTTTTGATTATCATAAATCTTCCACTAAGGAGGGAGCCGGTTTCCAACAAAGAGACGAGGCTCCATCTTTGGGATGTAGTTAACATACACAAATTCACATTTGGAAACTGAGAGAAGTATTGCATATTTTTACTGTTCCACTCACAGGTTGCACTTGTAATGTACGAATTAGCCGGTTGATTTCTGAAAATCTCAGTTCATCTAGATTCTCCTTTAAGTACTTGCTAATAAAACCACGTTCTACAATTATTATTGGTATGGATATGAATTCATAGTCAGGATATAGAAGCTGGAGGTTTCGAAGTAGTTGTCCATAGATATCCTCTTTTTCTTTGATTTTCAAAGAGATACTTATATCTGTAGGGCAGCTGACCTCTATGATGGTACATACCTTAGCCTCTCTGTACCAAACGACAATATCTGGTCTGTTATACGTACATTTGACAGACGTTTTGGTGGGCATATTCCAGCAGTATACCTTGAGTTGGTGTTTATGAATATATTTCATAACAGAGGGACGTAAATACACAAGCATCGGTTGTCAAGCGATGTTGGGGGGACAAACACAGACACACAAACATATACATACACGCATATATATATATATATATATATATATATATATATATATACGACGGGCTTCTTTCAGTTTCCGTCTACTATATCCACTCACTAGGCTTTGGTCGGCCCGAGACTATAGTAGAAGACACTTGCCACACAGTGGGACTTTGTAAAACATCGTTTTCATCCTCGCTGTGTACCGTGTAGATGAGGGTTTTGTTATCACTTGGTAGATATCAACACTGATCAGAAAAAAACAGTTTGTTCATAGACGTTATAAACAAGCTGTTCTACCCTTGTCAGTCATCAGTCCGCTTGCCTCTGGCTCACGACTCACAACTATATTGAAACCGGCTGCCCTAGAGACCCTTGTGCTAATGAACCGAGTGCCTGAGGAACACCACGACTGATATATTCATGTTCCAGCCTGGTTATAGGTCTTAATAATTAATATGTAAGTCATCGTTTTCATTGCTGTTGTTCACTGTACATGCGATGATATATGGTAAGTGTGTGTGTGTGTATGTATGTATGTATGTATGTATGTATGTATGTATGGATGGATGTATGTATGTATGTATGGATGTATGGATGGATGGATGGATGGATGGATGGATGGATGGATGGATGTAAATAGTAAGAGTGAAGGGGAACGAGAGAGTTAGCATGTGTCATGAAACAATGAGCCTTCGGTATTAAAAATAAATAAATAAATATCGTTTTAATTACATTATAGAATTAAGTGTATTATTCCGAGTTTCATATGAACTCTGGAAAATATTCATATAAAACTGGATCAACTAATTCTACATCCGATGTAAATGTGTGTGAGTGTGCATGTGTGTGCATGTGTGTGCATGTGTGTGCATGTGTGTGCGTGTGTATGTTTGTCTCCGTGTCTGCGTGTCTGTGTATACATACATACATACATACAACATACATACATACATGCACACACATACACATGCACACAAACAAACGCATATATATACGGGCTTTACGTGGATGGCTTCTCACAAGTCCACAACATCTCCCAATATTAGCTGAATTTAACACGTCTAATATTTGCAGATATACAGCAGTCAACTCAAATGATATTAGTATATTAACAAGTTAATTATGTATAAATATCATTTCTGACAACTCACACGTCCTTTTAGCATCTTCATATTGATTTCTTAAACTGACCCTAGGCCGAAAATATACAATAAAAAAAAAAAAATGTAGCCAACTTAATATGTCGTATTTCAAAAGTGCTATTTACATAAGTGACAGAATTTAAGAAAGTCCCAGTGTGATTTGAACTTATAGACTAAAGAAATAATAGAGCCCTTTATGTCTATCTCGGGTCATTCTACTACGCTTTGTTAGAACACTTTTTTAATATTTCATTGACCATTTATTCCTTTCGCTTGTTTTGTTGATGTCTATCTTTTCGTCAGTCACCGAGTTGGTGTCGTTACATTTCTATAGTTATCTTTATACTAAGCATTCAATACCTTTTCGAAAGAAATCCTTTTGTGTATAGTAAATAAATATAATTTGACATTTTTATGCTCAACGAAAATTACAAAGTGCAGTCTACTGATTTGTAGATACACGATGATAAAGGATTGTATAGAAAATAGATAACCGTCTGACATCTACACTTCCACTATAGCGAAGAACTTTCTTATCAGTTATCACAGCTTCACTAGCAGTAATTATTACTTATATTTGAGAATCATTCACATAATTCGAACGATTCAACTTATTTGCAATAAACTCAACGAGAAATTTTCAGATGGTCGTTCGACTTGCTTGAAATAGCAGTTGTTTTCACTTTCATATCATATATTACTCGCTAACAACGGGAATATATTTTGGATAATACATAAATGCCATAAAGATAACGATGAAAGTTTATTCTGCAGTCAAAAAATACAGTGCTAGGAATATTATTTCTAAGAGATATGTGTAGGTGTGTATATAACTTGAACTGCTATCTATTTATTTATCTATCTATCTATCTATCTATCTATCTATCTATCTATCTATCTATCTATCTATCTATATATCTATCTATCTATCTATCTTTCTTTCTTTCTTTCTATCTGTCTGTCTGTCTGTCTATCAGTCAGTTTGTAGTCACATTTTTATAGTCACATTTTTTTCTCATATCTTAGTGATCGGAGTTGGCCTGGAGCTAAGCAACAACGCTGTTTACAAACGACACTGCATCATTATCTGTACACACTAATGCGGTTTAAATATGTGTCCTTTATTAAAATGCTTGTAGAAGTGCATCTACTTTTATTTCTGAACTCTGTAAATCAGTCTTTGGCATTCGACATGGTTTATTTCATCTCGCCGTTAGTATTAACACTCGATGAAATTCGAGCACTCAAAATCGCAATACAGCAGTTATCGACAGGAAACATTTCTTATCTATTAAATGCAACACAGCCCAAACATAAATGTCCTTTCTACAAATGTGCAATGTTAATGGATCTATGATATTAAGTAAAGTACAGCTGCTTGAGAGTAGTTTCATTTCGGAAAAATATGCGCTCACTTTCATCTTTAAAGCTTCATTATCGATAATAATAGTAGATATAAACTGACATAAACTATTTTAGGGCAGAGCATTAAAATTCCAGAGCTTTAGAAGTGGAGTAGACTAAACCGAAATGATAGGATAACTTCATCAACAGGGGCTGCTGCTGACAGAAATTCCTCTGGGTTGAGAAGAGATGCAGAAAATTAAAAGCAAGACTATTATATAGATATGTTGAACATGTTATTAATAAAGAATATTACGAAAGCAAGGAAATATAGGCATCAATAACAAAGCGTGAACTAATGATAAAAATATTGATGAAAATAAATGGAATGCATTTGGAACATGGGAATAAACTTGATGTAAGTTATCTGACATTTTTTTCAGTCGATATCAAGGAAACATAAGTATGCTAGTTGGAACAAACTAACAAATTACCGATTATACAGAATTATGTTCAAAAACCTACAACACAAAAGTGTATATCAATAATACACTCACACATAGATATATACACACACGTTCAAACATACGTCCGTATGTTAATATATATGTAAGATTGTATGTATGAATGTATATTTGTATATATATTTATATATATATATATATATAAATTAATTAATTAGTAATTAATAATTTTACCAAGCAGTGTTCAGTATGTAAAAGGACCATTTACGGTATATTTAAACATTATTTTATATAATTAGGTTCAGCAAAAAAATTTACTTTACCACACACCGACCTTTTAGAAATAGCAGCCAAAGAATTTAGCTATTTCTCCTTCTTATAGTAGGAGAAATAGCTAAATTCTTTGGCTGCTATTTCTAAAAGTTCAGTGTGTGGTAAAGTAAATATTTTTTGGCTGAACCCTAATTATATAAAGTATATATATATATATATATATATATATATACACATACATATGTTAGTATGTCTGTGTATATCCATGTATGTATGCATTTATTTATGTACACATGTATGTATACACATGCATATTTAGCATCTTATATCATTTTAGTTACTGCTCTGTACACATTGCATCTGCAAACCTTTATAATCGCCTTATGGTTGGTTACGTCATATTTCTATGCAGTACATGGAATCATTCTGCTCTGCTTTCCATGAATCAACAATTTATTAACAAAATTTCATTTCACTAGACAATGTATATATTAGAGTAACATAATAACAGATACCATAATGTCTTGGGTTGAATGCCTGCGGTATTTAGTTAAGTATATTTACGTTTTAATTCATATCCTACCGAGTTCTATTGTCCTCATTTGCTTGAGGACCGGATAACAGAATTGCCTAGTAATAACAGTGGTTCATTCGATTGTCTATAAGCCTTCTTTTACATTGTGGACCTTTGTGTTTATGTAATATGTTATGTTCATATATTAATATGCAAAGCAACATTATCAACACAAAATTACACATACATCCACTTAAACAGGTACACACATACTAATATGCAAGCACAGGCGGGTATGTATTTAAAAGTATTTGTGTACAGGCGTGTGCGTATACAAATTATATTATAAATCCCACACACAGGCATACAGGCTTATATATATATATATATATATATATATATATATATATATATATATATATATATATATATATATATGTGTGTGTGTGTGTGTGTGTGTGTGTGTGTGTGTAGTACTTCGTGAATCACTCTATTACCTTTCAAAGTTTTACACTAGGTGGATTTGGAGAGGTAATTACGTTATGAATGAAATGTTTTGGTGATGTATAGGTTGAATAATCGATTTCCATTCGTTGAGAGAGGTCTGATGTGAAATATCTTCAATAGCCTTGTGATGCATGTCGTTGTTTCTAACTGACAATGCTAATATAATGGGAGAAACACTGCTACGACATGCCACTGTCAACAGCAACTATACTGTTTTGGTATAGAAATTTCAGAATAGCATGCATTATGCAAATTATGCTCTTCTAGCAGAGAACGTCTTCAATAAAATTCGTCTTTGTTGACAGAGCAATATAACTTTGATTCATGAACAGTAGTTCGAGAATTCTCTCTCTGACATCATTCAGCGCCATATGAGGGATTTAAAAATTAGAATTAATGTAGTTGGCAATAATTACATGTGATTACAAACAAAGATTGTTCTTTAACTGTTATAAAGGCAATAAATACAGAATACGTCTAGATTTAGTGTAGTTCAAAGTATGTATGCCTGTGCATAACAATGTGTTGTTAAAGTCTAGAAGAAAGAAGTGTTATGAATTATATTGAATTTGACAGATTATCAGCTTTACTCTTGATAGTTATGTTTAGAAGCCACGTGTCTGAAAAGAAAACGTAGGGAAATATTTTGTTATTTTGTCTTGTACTGGGGTTGGTGGGAGATATTGGTTTAATCAAACAACGTCGTACAATTTTTGGTGTCTGTTCATTTTTATTGTCCCCTAAGAAATAAGTCTATTATTAGGTTGTCCCAAAAGTTCGTAAACACTTGCGAAAATTGAATTTTTACTCGCCAAGTACTAACAAAAACAACAAAAAATATTCCTCAAAATAAAGACCATTATTTTCCAAGACTTTCTACGAACTTTTGGGACAACCTTATAGTAATGCTGATGATTTGATTCCGGAATTTCTCCGATGATGCGTGTGTCTGGGTGTATTCTTTGATTGGAGATTGTAACTACCGAAGCGTATCATCGAGTAGAAATCGACTGTATTTATTGCATTTTATCAGATTGACAACAGAAGATCGAAACATATATATTGGATTAGTAAATGAATTGATCAAAATCTTTGTTTTTAATTATTTTCTAAAATACCCTGTCTGCATCATCGTGGATATAGGTCAATATTTATTTTAAAGTATCTTAAATTGATTTAAAGAAAAAACAATTTCATATATAAATATATGCACTACAAATCTGAGACATTTTGAGGAGCGATATTTATATATTTGAAAGAAGTGCAGAGTAGAAACCTCTACCTTCAATGCTTGTTTTTGGAGCGCTGCAGCGGCTTTATGAACGCACCATAGAAATCTTCAAATCAGGTGTCCAGGGTCACATATATGTCATCATCTCAGTGTCTTCAAATCGACTGCTCCTGAGGTTCTCCTTCAGCTTTGGAAACAACCGAATGTGATAAGGAGTAAGGAGTAAGGACAAAGCAAGACAGTCTAATTCATATTTCTGTCAAGTAGTTTGTTACCAGGAGTGCTTGCTGGCAAAAGGGGGTGAGGGTGAATTTGGTTTGCTTGGCCTTCTTTGGTCTGGATGAGCCAGGATGTTTCCATTGTAAAGAATGCGTCTTTAACTGCTATTCGTCATTGAGCACCTTGGTATCAAACTTCGTATATAGTTGTGCATGCTTAGACCTTCATCTATGAAGTTTCCACAACAACTCCACAATGTACTCATATTGCCTCTATAGACACGCGACCATACCCACGTAGAGAGTTACAAATTTTCTCAACCAGCTCTGATGTTCTGACGTCTTTCTCCCACAATTCATATAGTCTCTCACTTCCTCTCTATCATCCTTGAATTTCTTGTGCCGCTACGCCATAAGCTGTCAGTTGCATTTCAATTGTTTCTGTAGGTATTTTTCCCTGTTTAACTGAAAAATTTATTGCATAGCGAGTTTTCAAATTGTCTTCACATCCTTACTGAATTCTGCAAACAAGTGAGTTATAAAATGCAGCGTTTAGTAGGATGTGTTCAAAGTGATTTTACAACGGTCCCTTTCGATCTAGAATCTGGAAAACTTTGCTCGTCAGCTTATTAAATGATATTATAAGGATATATAACATTACAATAATCTTGGACAATTGTAACTGCCTCACCTTAAAAAAAATCCCTCAAACCATCTAGAATGCACCTCGTATATGTATGTATACATTTACATATTATGCGCATGTATATAAATATATATTATGTGTATGTATGTGGTTTGTATCGGTGTACATTTACTACCATCCATTTAGTAATTATTTCTCAATTGTAAAGTTAATTTCAAATATCATCGAACATGTATGTAACAAGTCTAAAATCATGAAGAATCGATGAAACTTGACTTTTTAAAATATAAAAAATATAGTTCCAATAAACTAAATTTCGGTGAAATAGTATTCAACAGGAAATTGGAAAATATAATTACTAAATTATAAAACTTCGTAAAATTTCATCAATATATATATATATATATATATATATATATATATATATATATATATATATATATATATATATATAGCGTACAGAATATTCACGTGATATTTACGAGCGGACAGAATTCAAGATGTTTAAATAAGAATCTGAATTGTGGAAGGAACTATGCTTTTAACAACCATTTTGCTAAAAATTTCTAAATTAATATTATCCTCGACAATAACATTGAAAGCAAATACACAACAGTACTGTATAAAATTTAAACAGGAAAAAAAATGGAAGCTAAACAACACTTAATCAAACTTGATGGATAAAAATAAAATCAAAGAAAAAAAAACAATAAAAGAGAAAGCTATAAATATAGATTGGACAAAAAGAATATAATTTCGTTCCGTTTTCATATGTTGCCAGATAAAAAAATCGTTTTTATTTGGAGTGTCTCTTAAGGAGGACGGAAAGCGAACTTGTAGTGATTCCATGAATGAGTAGATGAAAAATGGTTAATCTTGCGTAGAAACTATTTCAATATTAATTAGTTTTCAATTATTTTAAGTTAAAATTATTTTTCGTATTTCGTGTTAAGTTTTCTATTTTCTTTTAGTTTCATTATTCAAGCAAAATAAAGGAAGAAATGTGAAAAATGCGGTAGTAAATTAATAAATATAGAAGTAGGAAGGAATTTGTTTTTCTAAGATTATTTTAAAATCATTTCTTTTTACTGTATTTTATGTTTTCGCTCTGCGAAATCATTTATGCCCACGTTATGTAGAGTTTAAAGTGACATGTTCAGAAAAAAATTCTTTGGAATACGTTTCAAAATTCAAAACATTGATTATCACATCAAATTACTCTTTCAATCACCAGTCTCTTTCCCTTTCTTCTTCACATTGTCACTTTCTCTCACTCATTCTCTCTCTCTCTCTCTGTCTGTCTGTCTGTCTGTCTGTCTCTCTCTCTCTCTCTCTCTCTCTCTCTCTCTCTCTCTATATATATATATATATATATATATATATATATATATATATATATATATATATATATAAAAAAGCAATAAAGATTCAAGTTAATTTAAATGAATTTACTTGAATATGGTACCTAACTTAGATGCACCAAAAAAAAACTATACTGTTTTAACAATACAGTAATGTGGGGTGATTATAAGCGAGAAAGAAGCAACAAGAATGGATAGGTTTTTAGTACAATCGTTTCATACAAGGACAGGCTTTATTAAATGTTGCAAAATTACACCATATAAACAGCATTAAAAGTTAAATAGCTACAGCCTCTTGTAAATAGGAGTAATGTGAGTAATGTGGCAAATACCTAAACATATAACAAGAATTGATACCTACCTCATTGTGTTCAACCATTGATAAATTTATCGCCTGTGAATATGAAATTCCTCTTCATTTCTCTGGAAATTTACATCTACACCATTGGAAATTGTGCATCTATACAAAGGATTAATTCACCCTCTCTGTAATGCTAATAAGCAGGAATTGAGACCCACCTCGTTGTGATTAACAATGGATAAATTTGTCGTCTGTGAGTATGTAATCTCTCCTCATATCTCTGGAAATTCATATGTGCACTATGGATTAGGTCACCTTCTCTGCGATGCTATTAAAACTTTTTTAAAATTCTGTGATAAGACTGTACATCATCTTTAAAGAACTTTAATGAACTTTGGAAATCTGTTTATGTTACTTAATTATCTACATTACTTCATGAGTATAGCCTCAACCACTAGGATGTCTAGAGAACTCACATGTATTTTAGCTGATGAGTACGGGACACGTTTATATGCTGTAATTTTTGCAACATTTAATAAAGCCTGTCCTTGTATGAAACGATTGTACTAAAAACCTATCCATTCTTGTTGCTTCTTTCTCGCGTATATATATATATATATATATCAGTTCATCCCATAAGTTCTGTCCGAGTTTACCTTTTTTAAAATTGAATGAAATTTAATACTATTGTAGAATTTCTAATGAAATTAAAAATTAATTTTAGGGATTTGTGTACATTTAAACTAATTAAATATTATTTTACAGAATAATAGAATTAAAATTTCTCTGATTAAAACCCTTTCTAACATGGAAGCATCCAAAGCATATTTGAGGCACATAACGCTTTATGAGTAGAAAAAAAAAGGAGACTCGCAGCCAAAGCGACTCGAAACATACACCCAGTTTATTGGAAAGAATGCTTGAATGAGAGATCTTGCAGAAGAGGGTTGGCAAAATTCAGAAGTAGAAATTTCAGCCTTGAAGATGAAAATCGAAGAGGACTTCCAGTTGAGTTTGATGATAAGCTCCGTGAGGCATTACTTCAAGAAAATTCTGCATTATCAGTTGAAGAATTGGCAATTAGCTCAAACCATACAACTGTTCATCGCAATCCTCAACAACTTAGAAAAGTTCTTAAACTTGGAAAATGTGTGCCTCATGAATTGTCCGAAAGCAACCGCAAATCCCGAGTGGACATCTGCTCTTCTCTCCATTCTTGCGAAATCATTTCTCTCTTTTTGGATAAACTTGTGACTGGTGACGGAAGACGGATCTTCTATCGAAATGCGAAACGTTGTAAACAGTGGCTTGGTAAAAGGGAAAAAGCTCAACCACAACCGAGAAGGGAAATTCATGGAGTAATTCATTTTGAATAGTTACCACCTAATGCAACAATTAATGCTCAAGTCTACTGTCAGTAATTAGAGTGTTTGAACCAAGCTTTGAGGAAAAAAGGAGCCGCTTTGGTGAATCGAACAGGAGTGATGTTTCGTCAGGACAATGCGTGACCCTTCACTGCAAAGATCACATCAGAATAGATCGATGAGCTTGGTTGGGAAAATAATTTCTCATTCATCTTATTCTACCGACCTTGCTCCTTCAGACTACCATTTGTTTCGTAGTCTACAGAATCATTTGGGGGACATAAATTTTGCAAGCCAGGAGGAGGGCGAAACTGACATTTCAGAGTTCTTCGATTTGAAACCAAAAGTGTTGTATATTGACAGGAGGATTTAAAGCCTTGTAAACAGATGGAAGGAAGTCACAGATAATTAGGGAAAGTACGTTGATGATTAAAGTTAAATTAAATATAACATTTGATCACTTATTTTCTTTGTTCAAAATTTTAAGAGAACCTATGGGATGACCAGATAGATAGATAGATTTCCACGAATATATGTATGTATGTGGGTTGTGCGTATGTGTGTGTGTGTGTGTGTACATGTGCGTGTGCATGTGCATTTATTTTATCGACAGTAATTGAGAAGGAAGTTGCCGAAACTCCTACGTTATAAGGAATATAGATTAAAATCTCTTAGTAC
>NC_043005.1:59774253-59784253 GCF_006345805.1 Octopus sinensis | reverse complement strand
ACCGCATGATGAAAATAGTGGACTAGAACGAAGCACTATAAGTGTGAGAAACCAAAAAAAGCTGTGAAGTTGAAAACAAATGAGTGTGGCAAGGTAGATGACGGTGATCTGGCATATATGAATGTGTGAGCAAGCATACATGCGGGTATGAAGCTATTGTTTGCTTGTGGACCTGTGTGTATGAGTGCGTGTGTTTCTGAGCAATCACTTGTGTGAATGAAGCTAATGAATGCGTGTATACTCTGTTGTGTGTTTGCTCGAGTGTATCATCAATGTGCGTATCACACACACATGTATATATATAAGTATACACAGACGCACTGATATTGTATTTATGTTCATCACATGACGATGTTTTGAAAGACGTTTATATACGATTATATTTTCCTAACCTATTTATTAAGGATAGCACTATTTGGAATTGAAAGTTCTTACGTGAGAAATGTTTTCACCTACATCCAGATAAAAATTATAATTTCATCTCACCTTGCAAATTTCTATTTTATCATCCTGGGCATAGTCGTTTGATGTGATTCGTGCATTATTTGCGAACTAGAGGTTTGTGTTGCAGTTTTTGGTCATGCTTTGGTGCATTCTCTCGTTATTATAGCAGATATATGCCATATATATTTTGTCATTTTGTGAAATGTGATCACTTTTTAATGTAATTCGTAGATTTATGATATTATTAGGTTTCATTTGTGTAAAATATTGGTTATATACAAATGTCGAATTAACTCTCTACGTTGCCACTATCATTTGACTTCATTTATTCATATGCAGAAGATTACATTTCCCCACCCCTATGCTTAAATGCCTTATTGTGTTCATTCTTAGGCATTCCTAAAATCCTGTGATATGTTTTAGAATTTATTAATCTCATTATTTAAAAATTAAATTTGTAAGAATATTCTTTTTCTTACGATAAATAATTTAATGCTTCTCTAAGTAAATTAGTTACACAAATACAATTATGTAATATAGACAGCATAAATATCCATGATGGTGTATAATATTTAAAAATAACGAAAAACATGACTAAATCATCGTAATGAATATCAACTAAAACTAGGAAGCGTACCAGAATTTTCTGACCAGTTTTCATCAAATAAAAATCGTTGAAGAACATTTTTACAAATTTCAGACTTGGTCTCAAAGTCAACTTAAAGTTTTCACTTCGTAATTAATAACTGAATACAGTGAACCAAAGAAAATTTGGTGTTCTTAGAAATATGATATTATTATAAACTTTCAATTATATCTTATTACAAAAAATCAGCTCACTTCTGTATAGAAAACGGCCACAAATTAGCCTCAACAAAACGGCATGCATTTCATTATTAATAACAGCAAAGGTATCGAAATTATATAACTACCGATATAGAAAATTGATTATATCGTCGCAATCTTTTATACAAGCGCAGGAAGTTGCAACAAATCTAGTATCTGATTACCAAAATGAAGAGCAGAGGAAACTCTTTTAGCAGAATAATAATGACATCCTGATTAATGACAACAGATAATAAATTCGAAATTGATTTGATTTATTATATCAATAGTTAATTTATGACTATAATTATATGCTGAAATGCAACCAAGATATTTAAAGAGACGAGTTAGCGACTATATCAAGTGAGAAGCATAATTTTCTTTTTTATCATTGACAGATAGAAACTAATGCAACCTCTAATTAGGAAAAACCGAAGCCCTTGTAAGATGATGAATCCCAGAAACGTAGAATATGATGAGAAAAAATATAGTATCGAGATAAAATGAACGTTTATAAAATACTGGGTCGATTTAAAATAACATAGCCATCCTACAAATTCGAGTTCACGTGAGAATGTTAGAAATATTACCCAGTGTTTTACCCCATACTGCATTCCCAGAGATTGAACAGAAATGACCATGTACATAATTCATCATAATCAGAGAGCGGCTTTTTCTGCAATAACAGGAAAATTGAACTGCTTTTTTTTTCAAAATTCGTGAAGCAGAATAAATCGTTCCCACCAAATAACTGATATATCAATGGACAGTAATCATCTAAAAAAACAATTCACTGGTATCCAAAATATGCCTCTCGGAATTCTTTGGAGCAGAATTATAAAGTATGAACTGAACGATTTGCATGGAATATATACGAACAAAACGATTCATCAATACTCAGTTAATCAACAAAGCAGTCATATGAAAGGGTGAATCCTCGTTTTTGTGATGCTACTAGTTTTCACTAGTACCATATCAAATTTCAAATCATCATCCATTTGTAACCAAGATGAAAAATAACAGTAAGAAAAGTATTAATATATTTATATGAATTCTTAGAATTATACGGCAGAGCAAGCAGTAACTTACTCTCAAGAATTATCTTTTCAACATAGTATATCATTTCAATTAGATATGGATAAGAATATTGATAAATGTCCAGATATCCCTGAGATCTAAAAAAAAAGAACGTAATGTGTGCGTGTTGAACAAATATTTATTGAAAGAAAAATGACAACGCTATTCAAAAGAAAATTTGTTTTTTCTAGCTCGGAGCTGAGAAAACTAATAAGGAGAGTACAGGAGGCGGTCGAAAAAGCCAGCTTCTATATATGGCTGAAGCGGGAAGACCAAAAATGGCTTGAAAGTCATAACATGCCGGCGGAAAATAACATCATTAGGTGAGACAAGCTGTCACTGAATTAGCTTCGCTGATTGACAGCTGACGGTCGTTTAGAGAATGCATGGGCTAAGACTGACAGCAGGTATTTAAAGGAAAAATTTGACAAGACAGTCAATCACCCGCTGACACTCTTTGACGCTACATCGAAGAGGCCAGGGAACAGAAGAAAGAAGACATGCACCCAACACCAGAGCTGAAGATACCTCCGAAAGGGGGCGCCCTTCCACGTCAAAACGGTAGAAGAGTAGGGGCCGAAACCGGACGTAGTTCCTCCCGATGATGTCTTGAGCTAACTGGATCCTATAAAGGAGCTGTTGTGATAGCAGACCACGAAACACGGTGGCAATTCTTCCTTGATATGTTTTATATTGATATTATGAATCATTTACTCATCAAACGCAGTGATTTAATGAGTTGTTTCTTCTCCATGATTTCTAGATTATTGGGAAACAATCTATTTAATTTTTATTCTGCTTTCTATGCTCTAGAGGTTTTCTTGTTCGTTCATAAAACCAGCTTCTGTACTAATGTGTAGCGTATCAGCTATTTAGTTGTTCACACTTTATCTCCGAATTCATCCATTTTCGATCCACATTCACTGAACGGCAAACTTATGTGAGCCCTTGCTTTGATTCGGAAAATTTATTGACCTTAGAGTTTTAAATCTGAAAATGAAGGTTACTATCCATTAGTACAGTGTGTTTTAAAATTTCTCGTCACTAATCGCGTTTCTGTAGTGAATGTAAAGGCTTTCAAATTAATGTTTATACATATTATTTAGCCAAGTTTAAAAATTAAGAAACAGTGCGTAATATCTCGTATGTATGCAGAGTAGTCATACCTGCTACGTTCATTTCACTTTGCCCTAAATACTGCCACGAGTTTTGGAAAGGACATCAGTATATTATTTTTATTGGTTTGGTCTATAAGGAAGAGCAGTGCTCATAGACTATGCAAACTCTACAAGGACGACATGCTTAATGTCTCCACAAAAGAGTTTCTATTTTACAACTGCATGAAAACATAAACAGTTTGTGAAGTAAAGATTATAGTAATATGTGGTTAGATCGTGTTCAATGACAGAATAGAAAATTTAAAGATGAGTGGATGGAAAATGGATGAATTTAAATGGTGTGAGGCCAATACAATCTGTAGGACACATGCAGTGTCCTTTTTACTATCTTGAGTCAACGATGGATCTTCTACATGATCATACAATCTGCTTGAAAGCTCTAAATAGCAGTGAAAAATTCCCTTCACGTCGCACCATACGGAATAATGTAAAATGACACTTTTAATTATGTAGTTTTCGGTTCACAAAACCTCTGACTAGCCTACTAAAAGTATATGATACAATTCCGAGACATCACATTGTGTCTCCTTCAGACGCTTCCCTATCTCTTTGATAGGTTGTGTTATAATTAAACTTTGTCCTAAACCTGCACTCTCAGAAATATTTGCAGTGAAAATATAGTGTTGCCTCTCCTACATGCGATGTTCTGGTTGTATGCTGGAAGAACGCTTTCGTTTTAATGGGACGCATTGACACTCTCCAGGGACACTATTTGATTATGCGGTAGACAGATTATTATTGAAACGGTTGATGTAGTTAGACTACATGTGTTTAAGAGAGCGAAGGGATATGATAGGACAGAGGAAGACTTACAAGAAAAAGCAAGGAGAAATCCAGAAAAGGAATGATCTGTCAGGTTGGATTTGTCCAAAAAGGAATGCCGCTAGACTTAATATCGCATGTAAGACTATGATACGTAGGATTCATCTCATAGTCCACCCCATTAACTTTTTCTCCTCTCTTGCTCCGACATTCTATCTGATAAGTGAATTCAGTACGGTGCGATCTTTGCTGTCCCAGTCAAATATTGTAAGCGGCGTATAGACACTTTTGTGTTGTTCATAAACAGGGATAAACAGGACGGTTGTTGCTATGTATGCAGCTTTAAAATGTTTTCGATGAGTTCGCTGTTCGTTCTCAGAACCCTGTCAACGTCGAAGGTATTGACTTTCTTTTCGAAGTAACATTTTTCTAGATAGATACCAAAAATGATTATATCCAATGTGAGAGTGGATGGCGTATACTTGTATATAAATGTTTCAGTGAAAATAGGTGCAGATGTACCGTGTTGAGCTCGCTTGTGTCCCATTGCAAATACAAAATTATAGAGTGTCTCAATAAAAAGCACTAATAATGTATTATATTACAAATCAGGAAAATGCAAACAAGAAAATGAATGGTTACTGTGTGTTGCTTTCTCTAGAAATTGCTTCGATAACATTTATGAAAAGAGATTTTTTTTTCTTACCAGCCGTTCTTGTTTATCTTAACTCGCTGTCAGGTAATTTGGTTAGCTATTATTACACTAAATCTATTGGCAGAAAATTAACCGATATGTATATATATATATACATATATATATATATATATATATATATATATATATATATATATATATATATATATATATATATATACATATGTGTGTGTGTGTGTACACACACAGATATATATGCATAAATACATACATACTTATATATACATATATGTTTATATATATATATCTATCTATATGTTTGTATGTATGTATATATATATATATATATATATATATATATATATATACATACATGCATGTATGTATACATATATAAACCTACTCACATATGCACGACAACACCCCCAATGTTGCATGTGTTTTCATTATGACTATCGAAAGAACTCAATACATGCATGGTGTCTAGATTTTATTATATCTTTATTGACAATGTATTTCAATTTTCAGAGAATTTCTCAGGCTGAAGTTTGAAGTGACTATCAACAAATATATTTTATACATATATATATATATGTATATATATATATGTATATATATATATATATATATATATATATATATATATATATATATATATATATATATATATATATATATATATATATATATCCGTCTGTCTGTCTGTTTGTCTGTCTGTCTGTTTATCTATCTTTATGAATTCTATAAATATGCGTTTGTGTGTGTGAGTATGTGTTTCTGTAATTAATAAGGAATGTCTGTGTTCTTACCGTGCTTCTGCACGTGTATTTATTAACAGTGTGTGTGTTTGTGCAAACAGTTAAGAGAACAGTTACGACTAAATTCTGGCATCACGCACAGAAAATCGATCGACTTATAAAAAATTTAACTTCTGTCGAGAATTTTTGGGTTTTTACTTCTTGTAGAAATCATATAATATATAACAAAGAAGAAGAATGTAGGAAGGAACATTGACGCCACTATATGTACATTTGTGTCTTTAATATTATGTGTCTATGTGCGTGTCAGAACGTTTTAATGTGTGACTTTTCGTGTTTGTATGAAATAGAAGGAAAGACATTCCTATTCGATAAAAGCAAAAATCTTCAGTTATCCCTGAAAATTCCAGACAACTTGAAATGTTCAATTAATTTTGCAGATGCGGAATTCATTAAAAAATAGAAGAAAACATACAACAAATAAAATGAGAGAAATGAGAGGAAACTTGCAAGAATAAATATTGCATTCAAATCATATCCTTCAAATAGTTTGTTAAAATCATTTCGGATGCCAAATATAATTTAAACTGTTTAGATAGTTAAATTTAGAAATATAGTACCTCATAATAATCATACTCGTCGTCATTATCGTAACAGTCGTAATCATCGTTGACATTTTCGATGTCAGCATCATCAATTATATTTTGTAAAATTATTAAAAAAGTCAACATTACCATAATTATCATTAAAAGACGGTCTATTGGCAGAATCAGTGAAATGGCGTTTTTCTTTTCCTGACCCTGCTTTCGTAGCTGCTTCCCACATATATGTGTCTGGGTTGCCTGTATGATTATTTGATGAGAGAATCGTTAGCACACCGGAGGAAATGCTTTTCCGTATTTCGCCCGTTGCTACGTTCCGAGGGCGACTTTGATTTCGTCCTATCGGTGTCTATAAAATAAGTACCAGTTGAACATTGCGGTCGATGTAATCCACTCATCTTCTCCCTCGAAATCTCTGCCCCTTGTGGCAAAATTTGAAACCATATCATTTGATTCTTTTGACGGGTATGTGTGGACGTACATCTCTTGAACGAGATCCTCCATGAGATATTTTCTACGTATGAAGAAAAGATTTTGATTTCATTTTACTAAGAAGCTTCAGTATATTTTGGTGTCCACCAGTTTAATTAGTGCAGAGATGAACCTGACCCATTATTATTTTATCTATATTTCTGCAACTATACAACTTGTTTATCAGTAGATTTTTATGGGCCCTTCTGTAACAGCAAGTTGATGATCACGAAATTTGTAAAAAAAAGTTAATAAGAGAAAATGGAATTAAACGGATACGCTTGAGAATTATATGGCATCGATCAATTTTTAACAAAGAAAGAAGAGTGTGAGAAGTAAGTCAGCAAAAATAGTGAGTTGACCATGTCTCTATGATATTGTCATCTAGAATATAAAAATGGCTGTGTGTATATGAGAATATGTGTGAGTTTATGTAACTATGTTTGTGTACATTCCGACGTATTTTTTTTCTAATGCAAATTTCACAAATATTTCTATAGGTTTTCTCTGCCTTAGAAGTTTTCACTGTTTGTCATCTTCAGCAGAGGAAAGGTGTTTGATGTCTTACTATAGCATCTGCATCCAATCCTGTTTAATATATCAATAAAGCAATGCGTACAGTTATTAAAGTTCTTATTGTTGTTACCGTGAATGAAATGTAGTCACTTTTCTTTAAGTCTGTTCAGTAATAATGACACTATTTGGGATAACCTCAGCGAATTTTAAAGCTTACAAAAAGATCTCAAATTAATATTGTTTATACAAATCCACTTATTATTTGTATATTGTTGTACTACCAACCACAAACACGGGTGAAAAAGTTTGAGGTTATCTTATGCAGCGGGGTTATTCTCATACGTACTTTTTTAATGTATTCATGAGCCCTTTTAGACCTATTACCCCCTGAGCGAATTGCTTGTCTCATGAAATATCTGATCAGTTTAGAAAGTATATCGTTCACTATGTTTAGAAGACGTGCGCTTTTTTCTGCTCTGTCTGTCTTTTTTCAGCATCTACTCCCAACTAATCTGAGCATATCGTGATCAATGATACATAAAGATGTGGTGAGTTATCATATCTTCAGAAATACTTAAACGACGGTGACAATATTTGTAAATACTCTTCGTGTTCGTGTGTATTTGTACAGCTTATCTTTTTCAATGAATTGCAGTCTTGGGTGAAAAACGCAAAATGAGGATCGACTTTTGCTATCCATATATTGAGTACACTCTACCACTTGAAAATTTCAGCTAGTGAAAAATCAGCACCTTGCATTCAATACAGAAATAGCAACCAAACACTCGTACTGGGATCGAAAAAGAAATCATTATGTAATCGTCTAGATGATCACTTGATATGTTAGAAATATCTGCTAAAATCCCCGTTTGAATCTGACAAGAACACTAGAGACATTTATTACATCCTATTAGTAGTCATCTGATACGTTAGATACACAAATCAAATACTCTTGCTGATCAAGTAAAAGAAGGTAACATGTAAAAACATGTAGATGCGAAATCATCTAGGTGTACTCCTAATATGTGCATTACTATTTAAAGCAAACGTATCGTTATTAGTTAAAGACGGGTGTATCGGGGGCAACAACCAACAACTTTTAAAGGCAGTGTAGTCTTATGTTGCTTGATGCCGCAAGTTACGTAAGTTGCATTGCAATAACTATAGAAAATTATGTTCCTTCTCAAACCACGATGTCATCGAATCCATCGAGCATCATTTCAACACGAAAGTGTTATGAGGTACCTTGTTTTGGTGATATATACGAAAAGTGCATGTGGTGAAATGAGGATGAAAACAGAAAACCGTAAAGTTATGCAACTAAAATAGAAACGTACTTTTCATGTGCGTATATTTGTGCGCGAGATGGTATCCAGGATTATGTGCCTTGAAATAAGCATAACAAGTTCGTTTCCAGTTTTGTGGCACAATTTTCAGGCTTATTTTTTTTTGGGGGGGGGGTTACCGTGTCTTATTTTTATTAATGTTACCATTTATCTTCATGCAACCTTCTTTTACTTGCCTGGTGTTTTCGCTCTTGTTTCACATTTGCGCCCTCTGTAATGTTTGTTTTCTCGTAAACAACAAATCGTTATAATTACAATAACTATAAGTATTAATATTTTGATAATCCTGCTATTGTCATTATTATTATTGTTGTTGCTGTTATTATTATTAGTGTTGTTGTTGTTATCATCATCATCATCATCATCATCATCATCATCACCATCATTATTATCATAACTATTATTATTTTTATTTTTATTATTATTATTATTATTATTATTATTATCATTATCATTATCATTAATATTATTATTATCATTATTATTATTAATCTTATTATCATCATTATTATTATTAATCTTATTATTATCATTATTATTATTATTAATCTTATCATCATCATTATCATCATCATCGTCATCATTATTATTATTGAGTGACACAGCAGCTCCCAGCATCAAAGTGACACTTTCCACAGCTTCTAACGCTGGAGATGTACTACGGTGTAGGGCTGTTCACTACCAGTGAACTAAGGTAATACTTCTTATTTTCGAGCACCTCCCGGAGTATTCGAGTGGTTCTAAGCAGTGCTGTTTTGTACAAGTGCTCCACCCTTATTGCAGCCCCTATTTGTTCCATGGACTTCTCGAGATTTTTACTCACTGTTCCCAGGGCTCCGACAATTATTGGTACTACTACCACGTTTTTCATCAACCACAACTGCTTAAACTCTCAAGCTAACCTGTCATATCTAGTGACTTTTCTTTTTTCTTTATTGCAAACTTTGTTGTCAAGGTGGGCATGCTATATCTATGATCAATCATAGTTTACTTACTTTCTCAATTAACATTATGTCTGGCTTCTTATTCTCTACCTCGTGGTCGCACTGAATCATAAAATCCCACTGCATTATCATTTTCGATGATGCCTTCGGGTTTCTGGTCATAGGGATCTGCTAATAATTGAGGTGTACATAACATAATATAATATTATGTTATATCATATATATATATATACATATATATAAATGTACATGCATATATATATATATATATATATATATATATATATATATATATATATATATATATATATATATACATATATATATACTTTATTCAAAGCATATTACTCTAACACTGGCATTTGAGTACTCTTTTTTCCACCTTGTTTCACATTTATGTGTTTACTCCGGTATATATATAT
>NC_043005.1:59759253-59769253 GCF_006345805.1 Octopus sinensis | reverse complement strand
ACAAACGCACACGCACATATATACGAAGGGTGTATGAAAAATCTTGAACCTCAAAAACAAAAACAAAAAAAAACATGGTACAAGACTTCTGATGAAGGTACAAGTCTTCAAGGCTCAATGGCCTTGAAGGCTCAAAACTTTCTATACACCCCTCGTACATTACACGCATATACAAATATATATACTTCTAGACACACCCGTATAAAGAATTCTCTCATACATTTCAACGAATGAATTTCCACAGCAATATATTTTTAGTTCTGAAGGCTGTAAGTCATACGAGACAGTAACGCTATCAATTTGAATTACAAATAAGGCAGGGTGGTTATGAAAAGCTACTGGCTTTCTAGATTGAGGAAAACCTTTGCTCTTAATTCTTGCATTTTGTATAGAATTCGCTGCTTTTTATTTTGTTTTTCAAATGTTCCTTGAAAATTTTTTGTTACATTCGGATTATCTTTGATCTTGTTCTTGTGCCTCAGTCAAAGTTTTCCCACGATTCTTCCACGGCTGTAAATACGAACGTGTGGAATTCTATAGTTACCCATTCTGACGGCATAGCCAATCACTATTTATTGGGATTAGAAAGTAGCACCAATTTTACATTGAGAGAACAGTCTAATATTCGAAATTCTCTCACTCTGGTTATATTCACAAACCGTTCATAGACATCGCTTATGAAAGGCCTGACGCTGGTTGATACTTGATGTGTAGGATACCTTACTTTCCTATCTGTCATTAGAAATGAGAAGAGAGAGTAAAACAAACGACAGTTTGGTAGATATTAATTTTCGTTTCCAATAGACGATGGTGAATCTTGCCGAAATCATTTGGAGCTTTGGTAATACGTTTGGTTGTTTCATAAATAAGAAAGGCATTTGAGTTGACTCTGCTCCCCAGATATGTGGAAATCTTTACATAGTTCCGGTTTTTCTCATCGATAGTGATTGCATTAGTAAAGAACTGATGAACTGGTCGTTGTTGTTTTTTGTTTTTTTTTCACCATCACCCACCCCATTTGCTTGGAAATGTGCCTTCACTTGTGGCCATGTTCGTTCAATGCTGATGGCGAAACCGAAAGCCTTACTAGTATTTTAAAATCGATTAACATACTCCTCTGATTCTTTGACAGATGTTACAGATGTTGCAACATCAAGAGCAGAATCATCAGCGGACAAGAATTCGCTTTAGAATGCTGGTAACTGAAGAGACCACTACTGGTATGAAAGTGTACATCTAAATCGAGATTATCAAACGTTTAGTGCCGCATGACTGGAAATAAAGCGCAACTATGTTACAGGCATAATAGAATACAATATACACTTTATATACATGTAATTATATACTTTATATATAACAAACACAAGCACATACACACACATTGTTTATTAGTCGAAATGACCCTACAGTTACATACATATACACCTATATGCAAACATAGATATATACATATATTTATATATATGCATATGTACATAGCTGAGGTAATTCAGTGATTCTCTTTGTAGCTACTCCGAAATTTGTGCCCGATACATTCATGGCTGAGGAAGCTAGAATGAATGCGAATTAAGTATGAAAATTAAACTGTATGTGGCATAAGACATTAACACCATTCTTTTTTTTATTTCTCTCACCGCATATTTAATGTTCTTGATTTTGAGCATCAATATACTGATACCTGCTTTTTTTTCTTCTCTCAAATATGTCTATCGTTTGTAAATATTTAAAATGGTATCTTTTCTTTTATTTTTGTTATGATATTTTACCAGACAGTGCCTTAATACAACTAAAAATCGTCATTTACACTGTTTCACATTCAATTTGCACTGAACCATGTTCTTTTGTATAATTGGACAATGCCTTTACGAATACAATTCTTCAACGTCTGCTAAAATAACTGTGAGCATATTCAGCTGTTAGACTACAGACCAGGCTTCAGTACTATGCTTTCTGCTTGGCGAACAATACCAAATTCCATACAGTGGTTATAAATAGCAAGAATACCTAGTAATTGCACCAATGAGAACATCTCACTATATTAGTGCTAAAATCTAGATGTGCTACTACGAAATAAAGCACACATATGCACAGACAAAAAACAAACGAATAAACCCAGTCTTTCTTCTTTTCTTTTCTTTGTACAATCTTTCCATTTATTGTCTTAATGGTATATGTAATACACCTGCTTCCTTTTTGGTCCATTTTAAATTCTTTTCATTTCTCCGGTTGACTTTCAATATTATTTCCTTTTATATCTCTCTCTTTTGCTCTTTCTCTTTCTCTCTCTCTCTCTCTCTCTCTCTCTCTCTCTCTCTCTCTCTCTCTCTCTCTCTCTCTCTCTCTCTCTCTCTCTCTAACGCACACACTTGTCTTCACTCTTTCTCTTTCTCTCTCACGCACTCACTTGCCTTCACTCTCTCTCTCTCTCTCTCTCTCTCTCTCTCTCTCAATTTCTCCCTCTCTCAATCTCTTCCTACCACTTGTTTCTTTAATATGGCTTTTATTTTCTTTCTCATTATCTGTCATTTCTTTACACATTTTTGTTCTGCTCTCTCAAACTATTCTTATTCTACTCACTACATAATAATTCCATAGCAGCCATTAATTTGACTTAATCCATTTTTCTTTCTTCTATGATTTTTATATCTTCAACTACATTCATTCTTCTCTCGCACTCTTGTTTCACTATTTTGCATTCGCTTAGTGCGTTCAACTTCAACTTACTCTGAAATACATTCACATGCAAAGAAATAAAAGCTTACACTCACACACTCGAGCACCCGCAGGCGAATGTACAAACATACATCACATTCATTTTTTCTGAATATTATAGCGTCCATTATATTTTTTTATTATTATTTTTGAGAACAAAATATGCCACCAGATTTAAATCAAGACATCAGCACATTATATGACAGGTAAAAATAACGATAGCCGTAAACGTTTCCTAAAGAGCACTAATGTTTATAGCCGACATATTTAAGAGTTAGGGATACCGAAAGAGTGGGAGAAATATACTTAAAAAATAAGAACAGCATAAAGTGACATTTAACCGACAACTCGATAGCTATATTTCTTCTGCAGCAGGAATATCAAAGAAAGGCAGTAGAGAATAGCGTAAAAAAAGCCACATAAGACTGAATATTATCTACGCAGGATGTTTTATGATGTGGTACACATAATTCTGAAAATACTGCTAACTAATTGCATTAATTATTAATTCTTAAAGAAACGCCAGTGATTTTACCTATATCTCCACGCAGGATATTATATAGGAACATATTTTTACCAATTCTATTTCCTTAGCCATTGATTCGATATGTCTTTTGAATAAAGCCGGAAATTTTAAACAGTTCTGAGTTATATGCATTCAGATGATTCCCATAGTGTTATGTGTACATAATACATACATATATATATATATATATATAATATACGCACACATGCATACACACACGCGCTAACACACGCACACACGCATGCACGTAAATATACGCATAAAGAAATATATATATACATGAACACGCATAAGGATTTATGTATCATACATGTTTTATTATTTTGATCGCTTCCAACTCAGGATTGCTGCTATGCAATTGCACCATATTCGACGGATTTAATCGTTCCTATTGACCTTAGTATATATTTTATTCTGGTGCATATATAGTTATATAATCGCTAAATTACCCTGTTTAACCGATCTTGGTTTTATACACCGATACACATAAGCTTAAGCTTATGAAAATATGCACACGCATACCCACAAACATACCGATACATATATTTATACACACATACTCTTATACATGCATCCGTACACACACGTGCATACACATGCACATGCGTGTACACACACACACACACACACACACACGCATGCACACTTACGCACTCACACAACGAAAAGAAGTGTGCCAAAAATATATATGAATGTAAAACAAAGCTATATGAATTTTTATCAGGAAGTTGACGTGATATGTACTGAATAGCCTTTATAAAGGATTAAGCAAAGTATAGATAACTTTCTTTATTGGCCACTCAGGGCTCGACACAGAGGGGACAATTACGAACGTAGAGCTTTTCTTTTCGGAGATGGAAAGGAAAAAGAAGTATGATAGACAGACAGGCAGATAGATAGATAGATAGATAGATAGATAGATAGATAGATAGATAGATAGATAGATAGATAGATAGATAGATAGATAGATAGATAGATAGATAGATAGATAGATACATTTCTTTATTAGCCACACAGGGCTGCACACAGACGGGACAGATTAGAAAGTAGAGCTTTTCTTTTTGGGGGAAAGAAAAGAAAAGTGGGGTAGGTTCGATCAAAAGGGATCGTAAAAGGGAAAGAAGAAGAAAAAAAAAGGAAAAAGGAAAAGAAACAAAAGAAAAAACGATCAATAGGGATCGTGTATCACAGTCTCATGATGTAAGGTGTAAAGGGGGAAGCAGTTAAGGTTTATCCGTGGGAAGGAAAGCCTACGGAAAAGACCATGGTAACCTCGGTCAATATTGTTACATGTTACCACATTTGTTTGCAAGTAGGTAATCCTCTGTTTTAAATTTCCGGGTTCATAGGATTATGCTCAAGGTGGCTTCGCTATTCATACGTGTCATCCTTGCTACATTTACCAATCTTTTTTTAAAACATTCGCTAGATAAAACTTGCCTCTCTACTCTCACTTTCCTTTTCAAGTGATACTTGAAGAAGTTGATGAGAGATTGACGAAAGAGGAAAGTGTTGGTCTCCAATCCTTTCAGACGCATCTACCAGATACTTTCTTTCGCCATAGCCACAAGGATGATGAAAATAGCTCTTCCTTCCCGTTTGAAGGAAGGAGGCGTGACAATATTGACGATAGACTCGGCTGATAAACCGACTCGTCCCACATGTGACAGCAGTTGTTCGACATAGGCCAACAAGTCGGAAATTGTTGGACACTGCACGAGTGCGTGCAGAATGGTTTCGTCGCTCTGACCGCATCTCGGGAAGGTCGGCCCCGTGTTTCTCGGCTCGAGACAGACAGACAGACAGGCAGGCAGGCATGCAGGCAGACATACAGACAGACAGACAGACAGACAGACAGACAGACAGACAGACAGACAGACAGACAGATAGATAGATAGATAGATAGATAGATAGATAGATAGATAGATAGATAGATAGATAGATAGATAGATAGATAGATAGATAGATAGATCGAATATTCTGCTATGAATATTCCTATTATCTTGTGTAGTTTCTGTGTGAAACGTTCAATCTGAATTTGATTAGAACCTTTTGATTACATTTTCCATTACTAAGGCTGCTGTATAATATATATTACAAGAACATTGACCGAAATAGTAATCAGTATTTGCCTGTATATATGTGTAAGGGGTGTACTTGCACATATATTTGTGCATGCATATGTATGTGTAATATATTTTATACGCACGAGTGGCTGTGTGGTAAGTAGCTTGCTAACCAACCACATGGTTCTGGGTTCAGTCCCACTGCGTGGCACCTTGGGCAAGTGTCTTCTGCTATAGCCTTGGGCCTACCAATGCCTTGTGAGTGGATTTAGTAGACGGAAGCTGAAAGAAGCCCGTCGTATATATGTATATATATATATATGCGTGTGTGTTTTTTCCCCCTAGCATTGCTTGACAACCGATGCTGGTGTGTTTATGTCCCCGTTACTTAGCTTTCGGCAAAAGAAACCGATAAAATAAGTACTGGGCTTACAAGTATGGCCGCAGTCAAATGACTGAAACAAGTAAAAGAGTAAAAGAGTAAAGAGTATATGTATATGTATATATATGTATGTATATATATGCATATGTATATATAAGTGTGTGCGTGTGTGTGTGTTTACCTATCGTAAATATATAACTTATACCAGTGGTTAAGATGCATAAATATAAGTCATAAGACGTAACATATTTTTTAAAATATAAAAGTGTATAAAACATTTTATACACAAAGAGGATTCCATGACAGGACTCCTTACATACTAAAAACGCCAGTTAAAACCTAAACCACGAAAAGAGAATTCATGAGGCACGCCGATATAACACTAGAACGAACAAAAAATGAGTTAGTTAACCCCGGACGCAATTTTTGCCATGAATTTCCCAAATAAATTAACTTGTGATCTGTGGCTCATCAGCGAGAAAACTAATTAATGAATAATCATGTAGTTGCAAATATGTACCGAAATCACGTGCGAAAGACAGCTACATCTTTATCCATTATGGATTCGAACTTACCGCGAGAGTGTAAATATATAGTCCAGTAGTAAATAAATAAATTTTAAACTGTGTCCTATACAGCTTCTGAATTATAAATATTACTATCGTAAATAAAATGATTTATAACCACTGGTTAGCATGCATAAATAAGTCATAAGACATAACATATTTTGAAATAAATAAAAGTGAAGTGAAAACGGAATTACGCAACGCAGGAGTTTACAACGAGTGTGGCAGAACATACTACTATAAACGTCGAATTCTAATCGATGTACATAGCCGTAATCTCGAAAAAAATTGAGTGCTACCAAGGTATCCGCCCGGATAATAGATCCCACTAAACACACATTAATATAAATATATATATACATATATTTACATATATATTTTAATAAGAGTTTCGGTGCCGAAATGCTTGAACGCAGATCAGAAGCGCATAAGAGTATTTTGGATCGGTTTGCAGCGTGAGAAGCTGATTTTATGGCTCGTTCAGTCACAATAGATGAAATTTGGCTTCATTATTATGATCACTTAACAAATCAGCAATCGATGGAATGGCGTCACAGCGGGTCACCGCATCTCACGAAGGTTTGAGCACAGACATCAGCTGGAAAGATTTTGGTATCAGTGTTCTGGAACAAAAACCGAATACTTCTCATAAAATACCTGCTAAAGGGTGGCACTATCGATGCAGTGTACTACATGTCTCTGTTGGACAAACTGTGTGTAGCTTCGAAGCAAAAACGCCGTAGAAGGCTGAGTTGTGGTGTCCTGTTTTTGCAGGACAATGCAAGAACAGAAACAGTACATGAAACTACGGAAAATACACGACGCTGACTTCGAACTGGCACACCACTCAGCTTACTCACTGATTTGGCCCCCTTCGACCATCATCTCTTTCCACAACTGAAGAAACATCTCAAGGGAAAGAAATTTTCCTACATATATATATATATATATATATATATATATATATATGCCCGGCCATTTTAAGGAATCCTCGGTTCGGTGTTCGGGGCGATTGCAGCCCCTATCAAAGTGTATGTTATGTGCTTTGTAACAGCATTGGAGCATTTTAGCTCCTAGTTCTAGCAAATGTGTTTGTCACCCCTTTAGTGAAGTTAAGTTGACTATAATTTTCTATTACGGTATAACGGTGCCAACAGCTTTTGTTTATTAATATACATACATACATATATACAATTATGTGTGTATATATCTGTGTATGTATGTATGTATGTATGTATGTATGTATGTATGTATGTATGTATGTATGTATGTATGTATGGCTATATTAACCGTCCAATGATGATGGATCAGCAGTTGAAATCCCTCAATGGTCACTATATACATGAGAGCACACATTGTAGGACAACACCCACATATGTATATATTGTATATGTACATATATATAAACCTACATATGAAAGTCTAATAAAAAAACAACACATACAGACAGGCAGAAAACAGACACACATATATATAGAGAGAACTGTAGAGAATACGTACACATTCTCATGTATATATATATATATATATATATATATATATATATATATATATATATATATACATATATTCTCATGTATATATGTATATATATAGAGAGAGAATACATACGTATTCTCATGTATATAAGCTTTGTGAAAAACTTACATATAAGTTATAATGATACGTATATAATAAATGGGAAGGTTAAAGCTATTTATAGTCATAATACTGACAATAATAAATTTAGAACCATGCATATAAATAAATATAGGTTACCTACAAATGAACAAACGTAAAAACATACAAAAATGTATACGTATACTAACTCAGACGCACACATATGTATATATACATGCATATGTGTATCAGTTTACATAGACTATCAACATTACGTACAAAGGAAAACATGCTACTCGCAAAAGTATACACATTTAAACGCATATATTCTTATGTGTATATGTCTGTGTGTGCTTAGATTTATATTTATGTTTATACACGTACGCATATATATGTATGAATATTTATCCATATGCATACAGACAGAATCTATACACACATAAACTATACATGTATATCTTCACCGCTGTGCGAAGCATATATACACACATATCAAATCATATATGCAAATATACATTGAGCCAAAAGGTACACTTTTACTTGCAATCAGAAATAGAAATAAGTAACACACAATCACGTGCATAAAAATATAGATATATGAACACATATATCTATCACCTCTCTCTCTCTCTATGTATATATATATATATATATATATACACCCACAGACATATATATATATTGAGAAAAAGTGTCGTCAGAATTTTGGAAAAGAATATTATAGTTCTTCATTATTTTAAGCCCTCTCGTTCGTTTCTCGAACTTGTCAAATAGAATTTTGTGAATATACAAACAGCATGTTCATTTATATAAAAGACATGTTTGGTGGGGGTTTTGTTTAGAAGAAGAGTACATTGTTTTTGTTTTGGGGGATGAGGTACCATGACAGTAGTGATAGATAGAAATATAGGTCGATAGATAGATAGATAGATAGATAGATAGATAGATAGATAGATAGATAGATAGATAGATAGATAGACAGACAGACAGACAGACAGACAGACAGACAGACAGAGGGAGAGAGAGAAGGGGGATTTCCCATCCTATTCACCATTCATTTTATTTAGTTAGTTATTTACCATTGCATTGGAATGGGTTTGGGTTTAAGGATGGTGACCTATTAGAAAAAAATAAGTGTGGTGTTTTCATTCAATTTCATAAAATTTTAAAAAAGGTAAAAATCGGACAGAACATATGGGTTGGCTTGATATATGTGTGTAGATATATATTGTTTGCTTGTATACTTATGTATGCTTATATATATATATATATATATGTGTGTGTGTGTGTGTGTGTGTGTGTGTGTGTGTATGTATATATATGTGTGTGTATATATGTGTGTGCATATATATATATATATATATATATATATATATATATATATGCACACGACACAGACACACACAAACATACATTCGAACACAGCACACAGATATATATATATATAAACGTTGGTATTCAGAAAATCGATAGATGTTAGCCCATACACTCTACGTTCTTCATAGATATATAATTATATAAATGAGGTGTACGAGTTACATTTTTGATATATAATTTATTGCCTTTTTTTTAAATGAAATATGTTTTCCATAACCTACATACCTACATATTTAATATTCTAAAAAGAATGTAGTTCATTTTAAAATAAGTACGGCTAAATGTACTTAATAACAGCAATATCCTCTAAAAATCAAGTGCAATTCAAAGTAATAAAAGTCATACGCTTTCATGGAAATTTCCAACCCTTTTATTTAAATAAAATAAAAGACAAAAACAGTTGTTTTCAGTTGCTTGTTAGCGTTTTTAAAAGTTGCTGGGTTCAGTGATTATACACTTCATGGTATGATAATAACATGCGCATGACCTCTTTCACAAATCATGTTCTGATTTCCACAATATATTTTCAGAGAGTTTTACATTAAGCAAACTTAAGCAAACTTATCGCAAATCGTGTACTCCTTTGTTGTAAATCTGAAAAGAAATATATAACTAGGGTTTCATGAAAAGAGAATTGCTTGATAATATTTTATTTACATGTCGAAGGAACCAGATATAACTTCCAAATAAATAGTATGAACAACTAGATTAAATAATTAGAAATAGCAGGCAATTCTCCATTAAAGTACATCCTCTTCTTACCTGTCAACTC
>NC_043005.1:59751753-59754253 GCF_006345805.1 Octopus sinensis | reverse complement strand
CGTAACTGTGAGGTATACATTTAAATTGAGGTGGACAGTGGGGAGGAGAGAAAGGTGTGGCAGTAATAGTTGTCATGTTTGTATCAGTAGAATATTATGGCAATGATGATGATGGGTCAGTTGTTGTATTCAGAGATAAGGTTAAATGCAGCTTGCTTGAGAGTGAAAGGCTTTTCATTGTAGAGTTTAATAGATCATCTATTGTGCTAGTTTTGAGGAATGACTGTACTGCTGGACACGCTGCTGTTGTTATTGTTGTTGTTGTTGCTGCTGCTATCTATATATATTTTCAATTTTGATGTTGATGATGCTTTAATTCAGTAGTATATCCTTCTAGAGAATTCACTTGGGAATTTTATGACCAGCTTCACCAGTAATCATTTTGGACTTTTTATTTATTTATTTTTGTACTTTGTTCTAGTTTTGTGAAGGAACCTAATTTCAAGCAACTTTTTACAGATCAATATTTAGACACTATTCTCTAAATCTGGCAAATTATGTTGGGGTGCAAATTTTGATTTTGCACCAGCTAAAAATTTTAGCGGGGAGGCGCTTTGCACGCCCTGCACCCCCTATTGCCGGGTCCTTCACTCCTCCTCATTTCTTTTCTCTTTTTTCGATCTATCGATGATACTCTCTCCTTTTTCTTTTTATCTAGGTATGAGGTTCATGTGGTTCAGCGTTGCTCGTCAGTTGTAGTCGTTATTTTTTCAATGTCAGACTATTTGATTTCTTCAATCACCCTCCTGTCAACTTTTCCGTGAAAAAGAACTCTGTCGGAAACTTAGATTTCCTCTCCTCTTGACCATGTCTTTGGATTCTCTGACAATGTTCCTAAATAATACAAGTTATGCCGACGCATACCAGTACAAATTTTGTCTCTCGACCCCACTACACAAATACATATCAGAAACATACGCAATATATATATATATATATATATATATATGCATATATTTCTGACTATCTGTGTATACATATGCTTGCATTGATACACACACTGACACTCATATATATATATATATATGGAGTTATGGGGACCGTGGAATTACCCACTAGCTACCATTACTCATGGAGTCGTTCTCTCGGGGTCTCATCTAAAGGTTAAATAGTAGAAGTTCCATTTGTTTTTGACAAAACCATGGCGAAGTCAGCTCTGCTAGGCGAAAGGTACTCTGACTCAAAACGTGCAGTCATAACAGTACCTCTCACCTTACCATGCCTGTCACTAGAATCTGCTATGGAGCCCGAGAGAGTGGTAAACGTGTTATACAAACGTTTGTCACTTAAACCCAGTGATGTCCAGATTGTTGATCTGTTTTGTATTTTATGAAGTCTTGTCTCGATGGATACGTAACGAAATAAATCCGTGATACAGATATGTGTACTTGCGTCCATGTGTGTGTCTGGATTTGTTCCTCACCTCTCGACACCTGGTAATCTAGCGCTTCGGTAAAGTGAGCCCGAGAATTTATGTACCAAGCTTTAAAAAAGGATAAGAACTGGTGTCGATTCGTTTCACTAAAATTTTTCAAGCCAAGAGCCCAGCATGTCCACAGTTTAATGAAGGAAACAAATAAAATGATAGAAGATGTATATATGTATGTATGTGTGAGAATGTACAGAATGCTAAATATTTACATCTATAAAAATATATAATTTTCTAATTACATACTTTTATATATATATATATATATGTGTGTGTGTGTGTGTGTGTGTGTGTGTGTGTGTGTGTGCGTGCGTGTGTGTGTATGTGTGTGTGTGTGTTTGTTTGTTTATTTTCTTCCGTGTGTTTGATAAGGACATTAAAATTTCATACACGTTGTATTCGAAACAATGCTTCAGCTTCCATTCTTTATTTTTTTTTCATTTTTTTTTTCAGTATGACAATAATTCACTGACTAAATGTTGTATTCTATCTAAAACAGCTCCACAAATATCGAGCAATACATTTAGGATATATTTTCGAGTTTAATTAATTTTTGTATGGCATTGTTTATTTAGTTTTGAAGGAAGCTGTCGACCTTCCTTTACCTTACGCACCTTCATTTCTCTGAAACCATCTATAATTTCTTTCTCAAAATAAAACAAATATTATCTATAGCGGGTCATTAAAACTTGATACGTTCTGTTCCGTAAAATCTAATTTAGTTCCATGACAGTTATTGTTGCCTGTTTAAACCAATGTCTTCATATATTTTGCTACAAGTACATACTTGCCCAATGAATTTGACAGAATTATTGTCTCGTTATCTTAGTATATTCGAAAGTAGTCTTTCAAATAAAGCTATTTAGCTGTCTTCTAAGACAGTTCAGGGTTTTAGAACACGAGATAATATTCGTTCTTCGGTAACTTAAAAATCTTAAAAATTGATATATATTTTATATGTTCTTTACTTTTCTTTTTTTCTTTTCCATTTTGGAGAGATATTCTGTTTTAATATGTTGTTGTTTATGCATTTGCTTCGAAAATTAATTCAATAATTTACACAGTTTCGCT